>NC_090649.1:339999962-340299962 GCF_040937935.1 Hyperolius riggenbachi | reverse complement strand
ACACCATCCTACCTATAAACTACAGCTACATCTTAACCACTTGCCGACCGCCCACAGCCGATGGGCGGCGGCAAGTACTGGGCCTAAACGACCGCAATACGCCCATCGGCGGTGGTGGGCGTGGTTATGCGCCAATCGCCCCCCCTAGCGCAGTAACCCGCCAGCCGTTCGGAACTGCCGGCGGGTTACTAGCTGCACGATCGCCGCTACAAAGTGTATAATACACTTTGTAATGTATACAAAGTGTATTATACAGGCTGCCTCCTGCCCTGGTGGTACCAGTGATCCAGGGACCACCAGGGCAGGCTGCAGCCCCTCAGGTAAGCACCTAAGCACACTGATCTCCCCCTTCCCTCTGATCGCCCACAGCACCCCTCAGACCCCCCCCCGCCCACCCCTCAGACCCCTGTTTACACCCAATCACCCCCTAATCACCCATCAATCACTCCCTGTCACTATCTGTCAACGCAATTTTTAAACTTAGTCCCTAAACTGCCCCTTGGGGCTCCTGATCACCCCCCCACACACACACACACTCTCAGATCCTCCCCAGACACCCCCCCCCCCCCTGTGTACTGTATACATCTATCCTCCCCTGTAATCACCTGTCATTCACCCGTCAATCACCACCTGTCACTGCCACTTATCAGATCAGACCCTAACCTGCCTCTTACGGGCATCTGATCACCCTCCCACACCATCAGATCGCCCACAGACCTACCCTCAGATCACCTCCAAAGTGCATTGTTTACATCTGTTCTGCCATCTGATCACCCATCAATCATCCATCAATCACCCCCTGTCACTGCTACCAATCAGATCAGACCCCTATCTGCCCCTAGGGCACCCAATCACCCGCCCACACCCTCAGAACGACCTCAGACCCCCCCCCCCATGTACTGTATACATCTATTCTCCCCTGTAATCACCTGTCAATCTCCTGTCATTCACCCGTCAATCACCACCTGTCACTGCCCCCCATCAGATCAGAACCTAACCTGCCTCTTACGGGCATCTGATCACCCTCCCACACCATCAGACCGCCCGCAGACCTACCCTCAGATCACCTCCAAAGTGCATTGTTTACATCTGTTCTGCCATCTAATCACCCACTGATCACCCATCAATCACCCCCTGTCACCCCGTCACTGCTACCAATCAGATCAGACCCCTATCTGCCCCTGGGGCACCCAATCACCCGCCCACACCCTCAGAACGACCTCAGACCCCCCCAGACCTCCCCCCCTCCCCCGTGTACTGTATACATCTATTCTCCCCTGTAATCACCTGTCAATCACCTGTCATTCACCCGTCAATCACCACCTGTCACTGCCACTTATCAGATCAGACCCTAACCTGCCTCTTACGGGCATCTGATTACCCTTCCACACCATCAGATTGCCCGCAGACCTACCCTCAGATCACCTCCAAAGTGCATTGTTTACATCTGTTCTGCCATCTAATCACCCACTGATCACCCATCAATCACCCTGTCACCACCTGTCACTGCTACCCATCAGATTAGCCCCCTATCTGCCCCTAGGGCACCCAATCACCCGCCCACACCCTCAGAACGCCCTCAGACCCCAGCCCTGATCACCTCGCCAGTGCATTGCTTGCATCTATTCCCCCCTCTAATCACACCTTGAGACACCCATCAATCACCTCCTGTCACCCCCTAGCACACCTACCCATCAGATCAGGCCCTAATTTGCCCCGTGTGGGCTCCTGATCACTTGGATAAACCCTCAGACCCCCTTCCGATCACCTCCCCAGTGCATTGATTGCATCTATTTTCCCCTCTAACCACCCCCTGAGACACCCATCAATCACCTCCTGTCACCCCCCTAGCACTCCTATCCATCAGATCAGGCCCAATACAACCTGTCATCTAAGAGGCCACCCTGCTTATGACCGGTTCCACAAAATTCGCCCACCTCATAGACCACCTGTCATCAAAATTTGCAGATGCTTATACCCCTGAACAGTCATTTTGAGACATTTGGTATCCAGACTACTCACGGTTTTGGGCCCGTAAAATGCCAGGGCAGTATAGGAACCCCACAAGTGACCCCATTTTAGAAAAAAGACACCCCAAGGTATTCTGTTAGGTGTATGACGAGTTCATAGAAGATTTTATTTTTTGTCACAAGTTAGCGGAAATTGATTTGTATTGTTTTTTTTTCCCAAAGTGTCAATGTCCGCTAACTTGTGACAAAAAAAAAAATCTTCTATGAACTCACCATACTCCTAACAGAATACCTTGGGGTGTCTTCTTTCTAAAATGGGGTCACTTGTCGGGTTCCTAAACTGCCCTGGCATTTTAGGGGCCCTAAACCGTGAGGAGTAGTCTAGAATCCAAATGCCTCAAAATGACATGTGAATAGGACGTTAGGCCCCTTAGCGCACCTAGGTTACAAAAAAGTGTCACACATGTGGTATCGCCGTACTCAGGAGAAGTAGTATAATGTGTTTTGGGGTGTATTTTTACACATACCCATGCTGGGTGGGAGAAATCTCTCTGTAAATGGACAATTGTGTGTAAAAAAAATAAATAAATTGTCATTTAAAGAGATATTTCTCCTACCCAGCATGGGTATGTGTAAAAATACACCCCAAAACACATTATACTACTTTTCCTGAGTACGGCAGTACCACATGTGTGGCACTTTTTTGCACCCTAAGTGCGCTAAGGGGCCCAAAGTCCAATGAGTACCTTTAGGCTACTTACACACTAAGACGTTGCGTTTTAGGGGACGTTATGGTCGCATAATGTGCCCCTAACGCAACGCCTGCTAGTGCGGGAGAGGACGTTAGAGTGAGCCGCGTTAGGCGGCTCTATCCGCATAAGGTCTCCCAGAGTGGTGCTGATTAGCCGGCGGGACCACGTGATGCGGAGCGAGACACTCCGCATCATGTGGTCCCGCCGGCCAATCAGCGGCCGCCAGTGCAGTGCATATTAAGTAGCCATGTGCGCGGCTACTGTAGCGGCATCTCCCCGCCTCCTCTCCGCCCCCCACTGGGCATGTGCAAACAGAACCCACAGCATGCTGCACCTTCACTACAACATGCAGCGTTACATGTAACGCAACATGGGCACTGTGAACAGCCCACTTGTGTTACATTGCTGTGTGTTGGGGAAGCGGTTCATCCTGCACTAACGTGCGCCTGTAACGTCCCACTGTGAAAGCAGCCTTAGGATTTCACAGGTCATTTTGCGACATTTGGTTTCAAGACTACTCCTCACGGTTTAGGGCCCCTAAAATGCCAAGGGCAGTATAGGAACCCCACAAATGACCCCATTTTAGAAAGAAGACACCCAAAGGTATTCCGTTAGGAGTATGGTGAGTTCATAGAAAATTTTATATTTTGTCACAAGTTAGCGGAAAATGACACTTTGTGAAAAAAAAACAATTAAAATCAATTTCCGCTAACTTGTGACAAAAAATAAAATCTTTTATGAACTCACCATACTCCTAACGGAATACCTTGTGGTGTCTTCTTTCTAAAATGGGGTCATTTGTGGGGTTCCTATACTGTCCTGGCATTTTAGGGGCCCTAAACCGTGAGGAGTAGTCTTGAAACCAAATGTCGCAAAATGACCTGTGAAATCCTAAGGCTGCTTACACACTAAGACGTTGCGTTAGGTGCTACGTTAAGGTCGCATGACGTGCACCTAACGCAACGTATGGTGGTGGTGGCAGAGGACGTTAGAGTGAGCCGCGTTAGGCGGCTCTATCCGCATAAGGTCTACCAGAGTGGTGCTGATTGGCCGGCAGGACCTCGTGATGCGGAGTGAGACACTCCGCATCACGTGGTCCCGACAGCAAATTAGCGGCCGCCAGTGCAGTGCATATTAAGTAGCCATGTGCGCAGCTACTGTAGCGGCATCTCCCCGCCTCTTCTCCGCCCCCCACTGAGCATGTGCAAACAGAACGCACAGCATGCTGCACTTTCACTACAACGTGCAGTGTTACATGTAACGCAACGTGGGCACTGAACAGCCCACTTGTGTTACATTGCTGTGTGTTGGGGGAGCATTACAGGCTGCACTAACGTGCACCTGTAACGTCCCACTGTGAAAGCAGCCTTAGGATTTCACAGGTCATTTTGCGACATTTGGTTTCAAGACTACTCCTCACGGTTTAGGGCCCCTAAAATGCCAGGGCAGTATAGGAACCCCACAAATGACCCCATTTTAGAAAGAAGACACCCAAAGGTATTCTGTTAGGAGTATGGTGAGTTCATAGAAGATTTTATTTTTGTCACAAGTTAGCGGAAAATGACACTTTGTGAAAAAAAAACAATTAAAATCAATTTCCGCTAACTTGTGACAAAAAGTAAAATCTTCTATGAACTCACCATACTCCTAACGGAATACCCTGGGGGGTCTTCTTTCTAAAATGGTGTCATTTGTGGGGTTCCTATACTGCCCTGGCATTTTAGGGGCCCTAAACCGTGAGTAGTAGTCTTGAAACCAAATGTCGCAAAATGACCTGTGAAATCCTAAGGCTACTTACACACTAAGACGTTGCGTTAGGTGCTACGTTAAGGTCGCATAACGTGCACCTAACGCAACGTATGGTGGTGGTGGCAGAGGACGTTAGAGTGAGCCGCGTTAGGCGGCTCTATCCGCATAAGGGCTACCAGAGTGGCGCTGATTGGCCGGCGGGACCTCGTGATGCACTAACGTGCGCCTGTAACGTCCTGGTGTGTAAGCAGCCTAAAGGTACTCATTGGACTTTGGGCCCCTTAGCGCAGTTAGGGTGCAAAAAAGTGCCACACGTGGTATCGCCGTATTCAGAAGAAGTAGTATAATGTGTTTTGGAGTGTATTTTTACACATACCCATGCTGAGTGGGAGAAATATCTCTGTAAATGGACAATTGTGTGTAAAAAAAAAAACAAAAAATTGTCATTTACAGAGATATTTCTCCCACCCAGCATGGGTATGTGTAAAAATACACCCCAAAACACATTATACTACTTCTCCTGAGTACGGCAATACCACATGTGTGGCACTTTTTTGCTGACTAACTGCGCTAAGGGGCCCAAAGTCCAATGAGCACCTTTAGGCTTTACAGGGGTGCTTACAATTAGGCACCCCCCAAAATGCCAGGACAGTAAACACACCCCACAAATGACCCCATTTTGGAAAGTAGACACTTCAAGGTATTCAGAGAGGAGCATAGTGAGTCCGTGGCAGATTTCAGGGTTTTTTTTGTCACAAGTTAGAAGAAATGGAAACTTTTTTTTGTCACAAAGTGTCATTTTCCGCTAACTTGTGACAAAAAAAAAATCTTCTATGAACTCACCATGCCTCTCAGTGAATACTTTGGGATGTCTCCTTTCCAAAATGGGGTCATTTGGGGGGTATTTATACTATCCTGGAATTTTAGCACCTCATGAAACATGACAGGAGGTCAGAAAAGTCAGAGATGCTTCAAAATGGGAAAATTCACTTTTGGCACCATAGTTTGTAAACGCTATAACTTTTACCCAAACCAATAAATATATACTGAATGGATTTTTTTTTTTATCAAAGACATGTAGCACAATAAATTTGGACAAAAATGTATACAGAAATTTTACTTTATTTGAAAAATGTCAGCACAGAAAGTAAAAAAAAAACATTTTTTTGACAAAATTCATGTCTTTTTTGATGAATATAATAAAAACTAAAACTCGCAGCAGCAATCAAATAGCACCAAAAGAAAGCTGTATTAGTGACAAGAAAAGGAGGTAAAATTCATTTAGGTGGTAGGTTGTATGACCGAGCAATAAACCGTGAAAGCTGCAATGGTCTGAATGGAGAAAAAGGCTCTGGTCCTTAAAGAAAACCTGTAGTGAAAATTAAAAGTCAAAATAACTATACACAAGTCATACTTACCTGCTGTGTAGTCTGCTCCTCAATCTCTCTCTCCTCTTCTGTGTCCTGTTTGTCCACTGCGATCAATGGAATTTTCCGTCCTCCATTTTGAAAATGGCCATTACCCCATAACAACTTCCTGGTCAGCACACAGTTAAACTGTAATATCGCCCACTAGAGCCATAGGGAAACATGGACACATCAGTTCTCCTCTCAGCTGTAACTGACAGCAACCGATATACAACTGACAGCAACCTATATATTTCAGTTCTGACAAAATGTTGTCAGAACTGGAAGGGATCATTTTCAGAAGAAAATGGTGAGCTTCTGAGAGGAACTGATGGCAAGGTAACTATGTAATGTTCATTTGAAGTTACCTTATGTGTTTATTTTAAATAATTTTACTCAGTACAGGTTCTCTTTAAGGGGCGAAAAGACTGTGGTCCTCAAGTGGTTAAATACAGAAAACTCTTCAGCTTAAAAAGTGTTAAAGGGAACCTAAACTGAGAAGGATATGGATGTTTTCTCTTAAACAATACCAGTTGCCTGGCAGTACTGCTGATCTCTTTGCTGCAGTAGTATCTGGATCTCACACCTGAAACAAGCATGCAGCTAATCCAGTCTGACTTCAGTCAGAGCACCTGATCTGCATGCTTGTTCAGGGGCTGTGGCTAAAAGTATTAGACACAGGATCAGCAGGGGAGTCAGGAAACTGGTATTATTTTAAAAGGAAAAACCCACATCCGTCTCAGTTTTGGTTCCCTTAAGTAGGCATCCCCTACTATAGGTGGGCTGTGGGTGTGTGAAAGCTGTCCATCACATTAGGAGCTTTCTTTCGGCTTCTATGACAATGTGATTGACAGCCTCTCCTTCTACGCAGAATCAAAACTCCAAGCTGTACTTGGAGGTTCTTCCAGACAGGGATGGGCTTCCGAGTAGTGATCTACTCGGATTCGGAATTCTAATGAAGATTAATTACTCCACCTGTGACTGAAGGATGGGGGGGTTAACTTACCCAGAAGTCCGTGGCTCCTATGCGTGTCATTGCTGTCATATGCAACCTATGGGACGCGTTACACCACTCACTACTGCACTTCCTCCTTCCGCCGGAAGGCGGACGTGCGGTAGTTTGTGGTGTAACACATCCCATAGGTTGCGTATAACAGTAATGACATGCATAGGATCCACGGACTTCTGGGTAAGTTAACCTCCACCCCCCCATAATTCATCTTCATTAGAATTCCAAATTCCGGTAGATCACTGCTCGGAAGCCCATCCCTGCTTTCGGATTTTATGGAAATGATCTTACTGCTGTTATTTTTTTTATACCTTCTAGTGCCTGGCTGTCTGTACATTTGTACAAGAATATACACTCACCTAAAGAATTATTAGGAACACCATACTAATACGGTGCTTGACCCCCTTTCTCCTTCAGAACTGCCTTAATTCTATGTGGCATTGATTCAACAAGGTGCTAAAAGCAGTCTTTAGAAATGTTGGCCCATATTGATAGGATAGCATCTTGCAGTTGATGGAGATTGGTGGGATGCACACCCAGGGCACGAAGCTCCCGTTCCAGCACATCCCAAAGATGCTCTATTGGGTTGAGATCTGGTGACTGTAGGGGCCATTTTAGTATAGTGAACTCATTGTCATGTTCAAGAAACCAATTTGAAATGATTCTAGCTTTGTGATATGGATGGGTATATGGTGGTCATGAAGGGATGGACATGGTCAGAAACAATGCTCAGGTAGCCCGTGGCATTTAAACGATGCCCAATTGGCACTTATGGGCCTAAAGTGTGCCAAGAAAACATCCCCCACACCATTACACCACCACCACCAGCCTGCAGAGTGGTAACAAGGCATGATGGAACCATGTTATCATTCTGTTTACGCCAAATTCTGACTCTAGACTCATCAGACCAGGCAACATTTTTCCAGTCTTCAACTGTCCAATTTTGGTGAGCTTGTAGCCTCTTTTTCCTATTTGTAGTGGGGATAAGTGGTACCCGGTGGGGTCTTCTGCTGTTGTAACCCATCCGCCTCAAGGTTGTGCTTGTTGTAGCTTCACAAATGCTTTGCTGCATACCTCGGTTGTAGCGAGTGGTTATTTCAGCCAACGTTGCTGTTCTGTCAGCTTGAATCAGTTAGCCCATTCTCCTCTGACCTCTAGCATCAACAAGGCATTTTCGCCCACAGGACTGCCGCATACTGGATGTTTTTTTACTTTTCACACCATTCTTTGTAAACCCTAGAAATAGTTGTGTGTGAAAATCCCAGTAACTGAGCAGATTGTGAAATACTCAGACCGGACCATCTGGCACCAACAACCAAGCCACGCTCAAAATTGCCTTTCTTTCCCATTCTGACATTCAGTTTGGAGTTCAGGAGATTGAAGCAACTGCCATGTGATTGGTTGATTAGGTGTTCCTACTAATCCTTCAGGTGAGTGTAAATAGACTGAGCAGATCATTTCAGGAAACCAAAAAAAAAGTTTTTGAAGTAGTATAAAACTTTAATGTATCAATAATGTAAAAAAGATTCACAATTCTTCAAAACGTTTCATTCATCAAAACGACATTCCATATCTTTGTATGTATACATTTATCTGGTTGGTTTTGTAGCACACCATTGAGGATATATTTTTGGGTCTTCCAACATATTTCAATATAGTGATCAGAATTATGTTGCTCCAGACTCTTAAAGAGACTCTGAATTAAAAAAAAAAAAAGTTCCCGGGGAGTACTTACCTTGGGAGGGGAAAGCCTCTGGGTCCCAATGAGGCTTCCCCCTCCCCTGTAGCTGCAGGCAATCGAGCGCTGGTTCCCCCGAAGCCTCCTGGAATCCTCCCCCGACAAGGCTTGATATATTTACCTCTCTGGGATCCAGCGCAGGCGCTGTAGTGGCTCTTCATTTGAGCTAGGTGGAAATAGCTGAGCCCGATCATATCTGCTGTACTGCGCAAGCGCAAAAAGACTCGCGCCTGCGCAGTAGAGCGGATTGATCAGGTTCGCCTATTTCCGCCTTAACCCGAACGGAGATCCGCTATTGCGCTTGCGCTGGATCCTGGAAGGTAAATATTTACATCGCCGCACTTCGGGGGGCTGCAGCTGGACAACGGAGGGACGGAGAAGAACGGGGGAAGCCTTGTTAAGACCCAGAAGCTTCCCCCTCCCGAGGTAAGTACCCCCCAGGGGTCTTTTATGATTACAGGATTTCTTTAAAGGACCACTATCGCAAAAAAAAAAAAAGTAGGTAGTTAAAAGAACCAACAGGTTTTGGGCCAGTCCACCTCTTCATGGGGGATTTTTAGGGTTTTCTTTGTTTTCAACAGCATTTCCTGAGCAGCAGTTTAACTGCCAAAATAGTAAGATACCAGCCAGCCTCCCTACTCACTTGCACACTATTTTATCAGTTACACTTTGCAACTGCTTTTCAGGAAATACTGTTGAAAACAAAGAAAACCCTGAGAATCCTCCACAAGGAGATGGACTGGCCCAAAACCTGTCGGTTCTGTCAGATTTTAACTGCCTACTTTTTTCGCAATAGTGGTCCTTTTAGGGAAGAATCTGAATATATTCTTCTGCTGAAAGAGTGGTTCTTAAAGGTGCACTACAGCGAAAAACTGTAAAATTTTAAATATGTGCAAACATATACAAATAAGAAGTAATGTTTTTTCCAGAGTAAAGTGAGCCATAAATTACTTTTTTTCCTATAATGCTGTCACTTATAGTAGGCAGTAGAAATCTGACAGAAGTGACAGGTTTTGGACTAGTCCATCTCTTGATAGGGGATTCTCGGCAAGGCTTTTATTCTTTATAAAGATATTCCTGAAAAAGGATTTAAACAATGATGCTGGCCAGCTTCCCTGCTCACTACACAGTTTTTTTTGGCAGTTGGACAGAGCAACTGCCATTCACTAAGTGCTTTTGAAAATAAATATATCCCTGAGAATCCCCTATATAGAGATGGACTAGTCCAAAACCTGTCACTTCTGTCAGATTTCTACTATCTACTGTAAGTGACAGCAACATAGGAGAAAAGTAATGTATGGCTCATTTTACTTCTTGTACTTCCTATTTGTATATGTTTGCACATATTTTACATTTTACAGTTTTTCGCTGTAGTGCCCCTTTAAAGGGCTACTAAAGAGAAAATAAAAAAATCTGTTTAATTTACTTGGGCTGTCTTGCAGCCCTCTGGAGTCATCCTGTGCCTGCGCCCTCTTTCTGAGTCCCTCCATCGAGCAGCGGGGACCCCCTCAAAGCTGGCAGGTCACAGCCCTGAGCCACATACACTCAGATAACGCTCTGCACATGCGCAGTAGGGTTTTTGCGTATTGCACATTGCACAGAACACTCCCGGCAGCTGGAGCGTGGTAAGCAGGCGCGTGGCCAGCCAGCTTTGCGGGGGCCACCGCTGCTGGCCGGAGGGTCTTGGAAGGACAGTGAAAGCACAGGATGACTCCAGGGGGCTGCAAGAAGCCCCAGGTAAGTTAAACTGATTTGTTATTTTCGCTTTAGATTTCCTTTCAGTGAATGAGGACTAGTTTTACATTGCAAGAAGCTAGCAGATTCTTACAATTTCCTTTTGAATAATACCAGTTGCTAACAGTCCTGCTGGTCTATTTGGCTGCAGAAGTGTCTAAATAACATCAGAAACAAGCATGCAGCTAATCTAGTCAGAACTGACAATAATGTCATTAACACCTGATCTTCATATGCTTGTTCAGGGTCTATGGGTAAAAATATTAACCATTTAAGCCGCACGGACGTGAGCTTCACGTCGGCAGCGGCTAGAGCCGCAGGGACGCGCTAGTCACATCCCTGCAGTTTGGGTGGTCTCAGAGGCGTATCTAGAGGGGTGCAGGCATGACTCATGCCATGGGCGCCACAGCACCATGGGCGCCATGACTGCCCCTGTGCTGTGCCCCCTTGCCTAATCCAGTGCCTTTCTCATCTCTCAGACCACAGATCAAATTTATTCTGTTATCTGGGGAACATGGCTACTTAACTTATGTATGTGGGGCGCACTTAGCTTAGTGTTAGAAAAGAGGACAGAGAGGGAATAAGAAGAGATATTTATAAAAAAGTAACTTCAGCAATATCCCGAGCTAAAAAAACACAGGCAACCATAAGATGTATGCGAGAAGGGATGCAGTTCTTAGAAGTAAAGGTGCTCTGACCTGGGGGATGGGGGCTCAAGTTCAGTGTTTGCCATAGGCTCCATGTTACCCAGATACGCCCCTGGGTGGTCTACAGGCGATCCTGCGAGCCAATTCCCATGATCTGTTGCCGATAGCACAGGGGATTGGCTGCAGGGGACAGAAGTCCCCTGTGCCACTCCGAGCATGTCCGCCGAGAATAAACACTGTTTTTGTACAAAAAACAGTGTTTATTCTGTAAATGGAGCCCACCGTGATTTCCGACGGTTTCCGCCGCCTGATTGTTAATTTTATGAATGTGAACAATGTCCCCATTCATAATCTCCGTGCCGGCAATGTGATTGGAGGCTTCCGATGAAAGCCTACGTCACTTCCCCTAGTTACAATGTAGTGATACATTGTATCCTATTTAGCGTACATTGTACGCTAGTAGGATTTTTGCTCAGCAGGGACATCTTGTGGCCAAATAATAAAACACACCTACTGACTTTGGGGAATAAAAATAAATTATTATCTATGTCAAGAGGGCATATAATTAATAAATAATGGGCTAAAAATTAGTGATGGATGTAAAACTGAAAAAATGCACCTTTATTTCCAAATAAAATATTGTCACCATACGTTACACTAGGGGTATAATTTTAACGTTGCAATAACCGGGACAAATGGCCAAATACAATGTGTGGATTTTAATTATGGTAGCATGAATTATTTTAAAACTATCAGTGTTCTCCCAGGCTCTTTTAGCCGGGTGCTCCACCTGGCTAGTTTTGGTGAGCACCTGGCTGTTATAAGCTTACTTCCTCCTATGCCGTAAGCAGAGCTGTGCGCAGAAACACCGGGCCTGCATTCTCTCATCTCGCCCCACCAGGCTACTATTTCATGTTAACCGGCTACTTTTTCTTGCCACCCGGCTGGAAATAATTTCTGGGGAGAACACTGACTATAATGGCTGAAAACTGAAAAATTGTGATTGTTTTCAATTTTTTTCTTATTATTATTTAATTATTATTCCCATTATAATGCATTTAGAATAAAATAATTCTTAGCATAATGTACCACCCAAAGAAAGCCTAATTGGTGGCGGAAAAAACAAGGTACAGATCATTTTGTTGTGATAAGTACTGATAAAGTTATTAGGGAATGAAAGGGAGAAGCACTGACAGGTGAAAATTCCTCTCGTCCATAAGGTGAAAAATACCCGCAGGCTGAAATGGTTAAAGCATACCCGAGGTGACATGTGACATGATGAGATAGACATGTGTATGTACAGTGCCACACAAATAACTATGCTGTGTTCCTTTTTTTCTTTCTCTGCCTGAAAGAGTTAAACATCAGGTATGTAAGTGGCCGTTCCTGTCTGAGTCAGGACTGGGTCAGACTACAGTGTGACCCTCACTGATAAGAAATTACAACTATGAAACACTTTCCTAGCAGAAAATGGCTTCTGAGAGCAGGAAAGAGATAAAAAGGGTCAATAGTTCATAGATTTTAGCTCTGGAATACTTCAATGAATGTGTCATTAACCAGCTGAGCGGTCTGGACGAGCTCAGCTCGTCCAACACCGCCAGCGGCTGCCGCTCAGGCCCTGCTGGGCCGATTTTAATGAAATAAAAAGCAGCACACGCAGCCGGCACTTTGCCAGCCGCGTGTGCTGCCTGATCGCCGCCGCTCTGCGGCGATTCGCCACGAGCAGCGGCGAAAGAGGGTCCCCCCAGCCGCCTGAGCCCAGCGTAGCCGGAACAAAAAGTTCCGGCCAGCGCTAAGGGCTGGATCGGAGGCGGCTGACGTCACGACGTCGGCTGACGTCGATGACGTCACTCCGCTCGTCGCTATGGCGACGATATAAGCAAAACAAGGAAGGCCGCTTATTGCGGCCTTCCTTGTTTATTCTGGGCGCCGGAGGCGATCGGAAGATCGCCTCCGGAGCGCCCTCTAGTGGGCTTTCATGCAGCCAACTTTCAGTTGGCTGCATGAAATAGTTTTTTTTTTTATTTAAAAAAAACCCTCCCGCAGCCACCCTGGCGATTTAATCAGAACGCCAGGGTGGTTAAGCAAAAACAATAAAACAGTAAAAACTTAAAAAGTAGATTTAAATATAAAATAAAACTGTGGAATATCGTAAAAAGTCATTTTTAGGAGAAGGAGGATAGATACAATTGTTTATTTTATTTGTTTATTTTCACCTCGGGTGTCCTTTAAGCCTGGTACACACTTTCAATTATGATTAGCCAAACACTGAACAATTTTACCACCTCCATGTAGTAGGAGGGTTTACCTACAAAATCTGCTGATAGTATTCACTATCTGTTGACCCTATTACTACATGGAGGTGGTAAAATTGGTCAGTTATTGGCCAAACATAATTGAAAGTGTGTACCAGGCTTAAGAATCAGCAGGATAGCCAGGCAAATGGTATTGCTTGAAAGGAAATAAATATGGCAGACTGCATTTTCTTCTAGCTTCAGTTGTCCTTTAAATCACCCTGTAGCAGAGCGCACTGACCGGGTGATTTGTATGGCTCCCCCACCCCCCTCACCGCGATGTGCTCCCTGCTGGGCAGGAAGTATTGTATGTCACTGAATGTTGGATGATCATTGCTACCGCAAAAATATAAATAAATATTACATATCTCAATATGAACAACAGCCAAATGGGACTCTGTAGAACCACAAATAACAAAAAACATAATAACTTTTTTCATGCACAATGCCAACATGTATGAATATATATATGATAAAGGAACAGAATTGGCTCTTAGGTGCATGAATAGGTATCAAATAATTTTATTAATATACACATAGAAGACAAATTCGTGAATAGAAAAAAACAAAACATAAAAAACAAATGATGTCAAACAAGCTCCAACTGGGCACAACCATGAAGGAATAATGGGGCTGCAGTCCCCATCCTTCATATTGAGAGTCCAAGTCTGCGGAAATAGATCAATTGATAAATTATGGCATGAAAAGATGAAAGGAACAGTTCAATGGCCCCCAATTGCAGGGCCAGCTAACAAACAATTCCAAGTTCCCAGAAAGGTTAAGTTAGTGTAAGCATCCACAGTATTAGTTATATGCATCCAGCTAAGCAAGCATTAGTAGACAGCGTTAGTGAAAGGTGTTCACAATGTAGGTTCCTGGATATCCAGCAAATGATATCACCATATCAGTCCACACATCAATCAAAGTATATCCTCAATCGCAGGAGTAGATGTGTAAGGTTTCATAGAAAGCACCATGCAGGGATGCATACATGTACTTCACTGGCATAATGAGATTAGCAATAGCAGTTCATAGAGATGCCAACACATAAGTCATCATCTTGTATACAGCGGTGTGAAAAACTATTTGCCCCCTTCCTGATTTCTTATTCTTTTGCATGTTTGTCACACTTAAATGTTTCTGCTCATCAAAAACCGTTAACTATTGGTCAAAGATAACATAACTGAACACAAAATGCAGTTTTAAATGAAGGTTTTTATTATTTAGTGAGAAAAAAAACTCCAAATCTACATGGCCCTGTGTGAAAAAGTGATTGCCCCCCTTGTTAAAAAAATAACTGTGGTTTATCACACCTGAGTTCAATTTCTGTAGTCACCCCCAGGCCTGATTACTGCTACACCTGTTTCAATCAAGAAATCACTTAAATAGGAGCTATCTGACACAGAGAAGTAGACCAAAAGCACCTCAAAAGCTAGACATCATGCCAAGATCCAAAGAAATTCAGGAACAAATGAGAACAAAAGTACTGTAATTGAGATCTATCAGTCTGGTAAAGGTTATAAAGCCATTTCTAAAGCTTTGGGACTCCAGCAAACCACAGTGAGAGCCATTATCCACAAATGGCAAAAACATGGAACAGTGATGAACCTTCCCAGGAGTGGCTGGCCGACCAAAATTACCCCAAGAGCGCAGAGAAAACTCAACCGAGAGGCTACAAAAGACCCCAGGACAACATCTAAAGAACTGCAGGCCTCACTTGCCTCAATTAAGGTCAGTGTTCACGACTCCACCATAAGAAAGAGACTGGGCAAAAATGGCCTGCATGGCAGATATCCAAAGCGCAAACCACTTTTAAGCAAAAAGAACATTAAGGCTCGTCTCAATTTTGCTAAAAAAAAACATCTCAATGATTGCCAAGACTTTTGGGAAAATACCTTGTGGACCGATGAGACAAAAGTTGAACTTTTTGGAAGGTACGTGTCCCGTTACATCTGGCGTAGAAGTAACACAGCATTTCAGCAAACGAACATCATACCAACAGTAAAATATGGTGGTGGTAGTGTGATGGTCTGGGGTTGTTTTGTTGCTTCAGGACCTGGAAGGCTTGCTGTGATAGATGGAACCATGAATTCTACTGTCTACCAAAAAATCCTGAAGGAGAATGTCCAGCCATCTGTTTGTCAACTCAAGCTGAAGCGATCTTGGGTGCTGCAGCAGGACAATGACCCAAAACACACCAGCAAATCCACCTCTGAATGGCTGAAGAAAAACAAAATGAAGACTTTGGAGTGGCCTAGTCAAAGTCCTGACCTGAATCCTATTGAGATGTTGTGGCATGACCTTAAAAAGGCGGTTCATGCTAGAAAACCCTCAAATAAAGCTGAATTACAACAATTCTGCAAAGATGAGTGGGCCAAAATTCCCCCAGAGCGCTGTAAAAGACTCGTTGCAAGTTATCGCAAACGCTTGATTGCAGTTATTGCTGCTAATGGTGGCCCAACCAGTTATTAGGTTCAGGGGGCAATTTCTTTTTCACACAGGGCCATGTAGGTTTTTGAGTTTTTTTTCTCACTAAATAATAAAAACCATCATTTAAAACTGCATTTTGTGTTCGATTATGTTATCTTTGACTAATAGTTAACGGTTTTTGATGAGCAGAAACATTTAAGTGTGACAAACATGCAAAAGAATAAGGAATCAGGAAGGGGGCAAATAGTTTTTCACACCACTGTATATGCCACATAGTTACCAGTCCTGATAGGTAAGGCATGATGAGATGTATTTAATGCAGCAGCAGAGAGGCTCCAGATGTACGATGCCCAGAGGAGATAAGCTATCAGACAAAGCTTTACATGTTTCGCCGCACTAGCGGCCTTTTCAAAGGCAGGACAGCATGTAATATCTACAGATGAGATGCCAGACCGGCGTCTTTATCCTGTAACTCATGCGCCCAATCAACGCCTACCACCTATGATGCCATCTGGCACACCCACACTAACAACGTGTCGGCATATGAGCCGGAAGTCACTGGAGCGCATTGCGCTCCATCGGTAGCTATCAGGAAGTACCAGACCTCCCGATCCCGCCCACGTGACGTCAAGCCCATAACCGAGGGCAGAAAAGGGGAGGAAGGTGAGAAGGGGCGGACAGGAGTATTTCACACAAGCGAGAACATAACTGCACATCTAGTAATATAGAATAATAAAGAAATTGAATCGTGGTAGCATAACACACCCATCTATGTCAGCCAGCACGGACAATTAAATAATACAATAATATATCTAAATAAATATAAACGCAAAGACTTGGGTGAAACCATAGCCGTCAAACAAATTAACAGGTGGCCGGGTGTACATACAAAACCCCAGTCAACAATGAAAATTGGTCCAAAGAGTCGCTACCAGGGAGGAAACTGTAATAGCAGAAGGGGGAGGGGAGGAGGCAAGAAATGAAGAAAGGAAAGAACAAGGGAATAAAAGGAAGGAAGAGGAAGGGAGGGAAGAAAGGGAGGTGGAAAACAAAAAGCAGAGCAGACACAACAAAGGGCCTAATTATTTTGGCAAGAAGACTACCATTGAGCCCTTTCCCTTCTGTTGCATTTAAAGTGAAAATCCAACAGGACTCAAGTTCCAAAAGAGAAGTATCAAGGTCTCCACCCCAAGGATGGCAGTGAACTCTGTCTAAACCTATGAATCTAAGGAAACTACAATTTCCTCTGTTCCAAATGTACATGTCTTGCAATAGGAGACTTGAAATTGCAGTTTGTGATGTCACCCACATGATTTTTGATTATCTCCTTAACCCTCCTGGCGGTAACCCCGACCTACACTCGGGGTAGCCGCCGCAGAGGATTTCTCTGCCCCGGGAGGGTTTTTTTATAATAAAAATTTTAATAAAATGTTTTTTTATTTTGTTGCCCTCCAAGTCCCTCCGCTCTCTACCGGTCCCCCAGATCGCCGCCTTTGTACGTACCCCCCAGGGATCCCGCGATGGCGCAGCCTCTCCAATCAGCTCCAGGCTTCGCTATGGGGAGGATTGGGATTGTGCATGACGTTGATGACGTCAGACGTCATGTCCGATCTTCGCCATAGCGACGACTAAATTAGGGAGGCTGCGGCTCTCGCGGGATCGTGGCTAAGTAAAGTATAGTGGCGGCGATCGGGGGGGTTCAGAAGGGTGCGGGGGGACTTGGGGAACAATGGTAGCTAGCCTAGTGCTAGCTACAACGGATACAACAAATTGAATTCAAAAAATCCCTCCTGCAGACGCAGCCTCAGAAATAGAGATGGCCCAAACGGTTCGCATGCGAACTTATTCGCGCGAACTTCGGTGGTTCGCATTCGCGATCGAACGCGAACATTTTAAGGCGGTTTGACCCGCCTCCTATACTAAATCATTAGGGTCAACTTTGACCCTCTACATCACAGTCAGCAGGCACATTGTAGCCAATCAGGCTACACTCCCTCCTGGAGGGCCCCCTCCCCTTATAAAAGGCAGGCTGAGTTAGGGATTTTACTCACTCGTGTGCCTGCAGTAATTGGAGAAGGGAGAGCTGCTCACATAGGTAAAGCTTAATTAGGCTCTTGTAGGCTTGTTAACTTGCTCCTTGCTGATTCTTATTGCTAAAAAAGCACCCATCAACAGTTCTTTTGAGAGCTAATCTTGTTCTTGTGATCTATTTTTTTTTGTGTGTGGCCCACTTGCATTATATACAGCCCTGTCAGTCAGTCACAGCTGGCCTTTGGGGTAATTCCTACTGTGCCACTGCCAGGCCCAGCACATTCAGTGACTACCTGTGTGTGTGACAGGTGCAGATTTGTAATACCCATCACTGCATATACCTACCTGTTGTTCAGTGCACCCACCTACCTACGTGAGCGCACGCAGTGTGATATACCAATTAACTTCACCTGTGTGACTGCACATTGTATTAGTCAAGTCAGTGCATACCTTTCACTTCATCCCCCCCCCCCCCTGATATGGACAAAACAGGCAGAGGCAGACCCAGAGGAAGGCCACCCGGCAGGTCTGTTCGTGGTAGAGCTGATGTGATTTTGTGTGGCCCTGGACCAAAGTACAGTGCTCAGAAAAAGGCACGTCCAATCAACTCCCAAAATCGTCAGGACGTGGTTGACTATTTAACACAGAACACCTCATCTTCCGCAGCCACCAGCGCTACTATTAGCACCACATCCGTTCCATTTGACACTTCGCAGGAGTTATATGGTGGGGAATTGTGAAGTCTGCCAGACCTGTAAGATAAAGTTTTAGGGTGAGGCCAAGCACCTCAGTGGGTACGTTGGCTAATGGACTCCCAACACGACTCCTTGAACACGTTCTAAGGGACTCAGATTGTTCTCTGGACCCCGTTTATTATGCTTGTTCCTTTTAAAGTCTCAAAAGTGCTTGATCAATTTAGTATGTACTACTGGCTTAACACTTTACAGCCTATTTTTAAAGATAACCACAAACAGAAGTGCAACAACTGCAAAGGATAATAAAACAGCACTATTTGGATGTGAGCATGTATGGGCAGAACAGCACGTAATAAACCCCAGATATAATGCTAAGTTACACAGAAACAAACACCACAAACATGACAGATACATCCAGGTAGCCAAGGTTCAGTTTTTACGTGGCATATAATATACTCACCTGGACCTCGAGAGGCTGTGAGAAAAAGGAGACAGAGATCTATAGGAGCTAAGTCAAGTGATTCTTACCAAGTTGACGGATCCCTCACACCGGCAACTGCTGTCCTCTATCCCACACCTCAGAGGTCCAAGTGGATATTGCTGCACGTCCCTGTTCAGGCGCCAAATTGTGAAGTCTGCCAGACCTGTAAGATAAAGTCTCAAAAGTGCTTGATCAATTTAGTTAATGATTATTAAAATGAGGTAATTCGTGTCTATTTCTAACTTTTCATAACTGTCAGCTAATAATTTTGCTAAACACTGCAGAAATATACATATCTGTCTGACATGTCCTAAGTCCTTCATTATCTAGTTTCGGTCAGCTAATTTATTAAGATAGAGAGAGAAAATTAAACTTTGAAATCATTAAACTCCCCTTATCTAGTTTCTATTGCTCTGAGCTGCTACTAGAGAGAAACAGATTTATGTCTATTTTCTTATTGTAACAGAAACTTAAGAGAACCTGTCTTGTTATACAAGGAGGAATCTACAGCTAGGTATATCTATATTAATGTAAACCTCACATTTCCCCCCTTTTGGCCATATGATGGCCACATAATTAATAAATCAATTATAACAACAATCAACAAACAAAGAATTTTACATACATTTAAAATAAAGCTTTCTAACATAAACTTCTGACTACACTACAGCTAAACGCGGTCACCACACGTTAAGCGCAACAGTGACAAGCGCGTTCAAGGCACGGCCACCGCACGTTAAGCGCAACAGTGACAAAACGTACCAACCCTGATAGCCAATTGGCCTTCAGGCACAGGATCTAATAGTTAGACCGACGCTGTAGCGCAATTTTCATACTCCTGGGTGGATATTTCATCATAGGAGCTTCTTCGTTGAACTAAGTAAATGTGAGCTTCAGATGTGCGAGTGCACCTGCTAATGAAACACATAATGAATCTATAGCAAAGGTAAAACATCAGAACTGTGAGCAGGAACATCACCAGATAGGCAACTATTTGTTTAAAGAACCCTCCAATTGAACCAAATACATTTCCTATGTTTGTACCTTTAAAAGGATTCCATCCCTCATTGCCTATTTCCCTAGCGGTGTTTTGCAACTCTTTTACTTTTTGTAAGTGGTTGAGGACAATGTCACAATTGTCATCAATCCATGTACAACAATCATCCCGGACCACCATGCACATCCCCCCCTGGGCCGCTAATATGTAATCTAAGGCCAATTTTTCCTGTAGGGCTAACTTGCGTACTTGGGCTATTTCAACTGTGTTAGGAGTGACTGCTGCAATTGTCTCATTAAACATATGGTCAATTAGTCCAGAGTAGTTATTTAATCTTATCATCATTTGCATTCCCCAACCTATCCATGTTGGGAAAAAGGCCCATGCATAGTCATTTGAGGTAAACAGACTCCTTTTATATAGATTGTGATGGGGCAGCAAATATTTCTTTGCAGTTATAGCTTTTTCTTCTACAACAGCTACTCCTGGAGCTAAAGTAGCTACAGTACATTGACCATAGCTACCTCTTGGCAGCCAGGCATAAGCCCATCGCCCACACACGAAGTAATAGGGTGGTTGCAATGAGATTATACCTCGTGCAAACATTTCTTTTGATACATTAACATGTGCTCCTGCTCCTATCATAGCAAGTTCTATTCCTAATAAATTTGCACACTCTGGGATTCGGATAGCATCTAGTACAGTAAAATTGCATAAAGTTTTATTTATACCTTGATCTGAGGGAAAATTCATATAACCAGTGTTACCCCCTAGGAGCATAAGTAAGGCTATTCCTAGGGACCATGCATCAGTACCTATATCATTTATGCTTACATTTTTCCAAAGCATAGTAAAGTTATATGTGGCGTTATTGCAATATGATTTGGGCAGTCTACCTAGGGATACTAGAGGTGTCTCAGGGATTCTTTCTATATCCATACATACTGTGGGCCTTGAATTAGGCATTGGTTTTAACACAGGGGTTCTCCAGACAGCTCTGGCTCTATCTGCAGTATGGTTTTGTCCTAAAATGTCCTCTTTACTTAATGCTTCATTTGTTATGGGGATGGCTATTAGTGGCAACCCCTTTGAATCCTTTGGCCTCATACCACATACCCAACATTTTGTTTTATTCTCAGCCAATGCCACTCTCCTTTGCAACATCATGTACAGATTAGGTTCTTCCCAGAAGGATTCTTGTGCCTGTAACACATTGACAACATATACAGGATCTTCTAAAACAATTAGCATATTGTGTTAAAGTTCATTATTTTCTGTAATGTACTGATAAACATTAGACTTTCATATATTTTAGATTTATTACACACAACTAAAGTAGTTCCAAGCCTTTTATTGTTTTAATATTGATGATTTTGGCATACAGCTCATGAAAACCCCAAATTCCTATCTCAAAAAATTAGCATATATTTTATCCGACCAATAAAAGAAAAGTGTTTTTAAAACAAAATAAGGCAACCTTCAAATAATTATGTTCAGTTATGCACTCAATACTTGGTCGGGAATCCTTTTGCAGAAATGACTGCTTCAATGCGGCATGGCATGGAGGCAATCAGCCTGTGGCACTGCTCAGGTGTTATGGAGGCCCAGGATGCTTTGATTGCGGCCTTAAGCTCATCCAGAGTGTTGGGTCTTGCGTCTCTCAACTTTCTCTTCACAATATCCCACAGATTTTCTATGGGGTTCAGGTCAGGAGAGTTGGCAGGCCAATTGAGCACAGTAATACCATGGTCAGTAAACCATTTACTAGTGGTTTTGGCTCTGTGAGCAGGTGCCAGGTCGTGCTGAAAAATGAAATCTTCATCTCCATAAAGCTTTTCAGCAGATGGAAGCATAAAGTGCTCCAAAATCTCCTGATAGCTAGCTGCATTGACCCTGCCCTTGATAAAACACAGTGGACCAACACCAGCAGCTGACATGGCATCCCAGACCATCACTGTGGGTACTTGACACTGGATTTCAGGCATTTTGGCATTTCCCTCTCCCCAGTCTTCCTCCAGACTCTGGCACCTTGATTTCTGAATGACATGTAAAAGTTGCTTTCATCCGAAAAAAGTACTTTGGACCACTGAGCAACAGTCCAGTGCTGCTTCTCTGTAGCCCAGGTCAGGCGCCTCTGCCGCTGTTTCTGGTTCAAAAGTGGGTTCATGCTTCCATCTGCTGAAAAGCTTTATGGAGATGAAGATTTCATTTTTCAGCACGACCTGGCAAGACCCAACACTCTGGATGAAGGCTGCTATCGAGGCATCCTGGGCCTCCATAACACCTGAGCAGTGCCACAGGCTGATTGCCTCCATGCCACGCCGCATTGAGGCAGTCATTTCTGCAAAAGGATTCCCGACCAAGTATTGAGTGCATAACTGAACATAATTATTTGAAGGTTGACTTTTTTTTTGTTTTAAAAACACTTTTCTTTTATTGCTCGGATAAAATATGCAAATTTTTTGAGATAGGAATTTTTTGGGTTTTCATGAGCTGTATGCCAAAATCATCAATATTAAAACAATAAAAGGCTTGGAACTACTTCCGTTGTGTGTAATGAATCTAAAATATATGAAAGTCTAATGTTTATTAGTATATTACCAGAAAATAATGAACTTTATCACAATATGCTAATTTGTTGAGAAGATCCTGTACAAGCAGTACAGTACTTAATCCTGTCAGATTAACCATCTTTACTCTTGGTCACTTTCTTACAATGACTGACGTGAATCCAGGTAGTGAATCCCTCAAGTTTTACTGCAGTAGCTGTCACAAGGAGAACTTGATAAGGCCCGTGGAATCTGGCTTCCAACAATTTCCTGTTAAACCGCTTCAATACAACATAATCTCCTGGCAAAAGTTTGTGCGAGTCTTGTATACAGTTTGGTTCTGGAATGCAATGATAAATGCTTTTATGAGTTTCAGTTAGATGGTTCTGTAGGGCAATGACATACTCTGCTAAGTTGGAATGAAATGACTGTGGCTGCTGAGGTAGATATATTTTGGTGTGTGGTACCTGCCCAAACAGAATTTCATAAGGGCTTAACCCAAGTCTGTGGCTCATTGGAGTAGTTCTGATACTGTACAAGACAACAGGCAAGCATTCTGTCCATGGTTTTCCTGTATCCTCACACATTTTACCTAACTTTGTTTTAATGGTACTATTTAATCTTTCTACTTTCCCACTGCTCTGTGGATGGTAGGGAGTATGGAAAGCCTGTTTGATACCCATGGCCTGCATTATTTCTTGTACCACCTGTCCTGTGAAATGAGAGCCTTGATCACTGTCAATCACTTCTGGCAGTGAATATCTACATATTACCTCATACAGCTGTTTTTTGGCAACTGTTTTAGCATTCGCTTTGACCACAGGCCAACATTCTGGCCAACCTGAAAAGACATCAACACAGACCAGTGCATATTCATACACTCCCACTTTTGGGAGCTGTATGCAATCACTTTGCAACCTTTGAAACGGGTACTCTTGCCTAGGCGTATGCCTTTGCCTTACCTTCACTACTTGCCCAATATTATGTCGCATTCAGATCTCACAATTTGCTGCGACTCGGGCAGCAACGGAGCTGAACCCAGGTGCTATCCAGTATTTACCTACCAGAGCAACCATATTGTTTTTACCCATGTGGGTTGGACCATGTGTTAGAGCAGCCATCATTGGGTATAGAGATCTAGGAAGACAGTACAAAGATCCTGCCCTCCACACTCCATCTTCTTCTTGCTGTGCCCCCTTACTACTCCATGCAGCTTTATGACTGGTAGCTTCTTGTCTTTGTAAAGTTTTCAGCATCTCCACATCCACTGCTACTGGTGGAATCTCTGAGATGTTGAACAGTGCAACTTCTGACAAGGGGGTAAGAGCTGCAGCTTTGGCAGCGGCATCTGCTCTGCGATTACCTTTGGCTTCCTTTTGTGTGTGCTTGTACTTTTAATATGGCTACCCTGGATGGTAACTGGAGAGCCTTAAACAAGTTACATACTAGATCAGCATTTTTGATTGGTTTACCTGCAGTTGTCATAAAGTTCCTGGACCTCCAAATCGGACCGTAGTCATGTGATATGGAAAATCCATACCTGCTATCTGTAAAGACATTGGCAGTCTTACCTGTGGCCAGAGTACAGGCCTCAATGAGAGCATGAAGCTCTGCCTGCTGTGCTGATTTCTTTGGAGGTAAAGATTTCTGCACCACTGTTTCCTCCAGTGTTACAGCAGCATAACCAGTGTGGGGCTTACCATCCTCAGTGTAATACCTAGAACCATCAACAAAGAATTCAAAATCTGGATTTTGCAAAGGTGTATCTTGGACATTATCCAAACCTCTAGTTTCCATGTCCATTAACTCCAGACAATCATGTTCCTCTATCAGTTCAGTTTCCTTATTTGGTAAGAGTGTAGCTGGATTAAGGGTGTTACATCTTTTTAACTTCAGGTTTTCTGGTGTAAGCAATGCAACCTCATATTTTGTTAACCTTGCCATTGACAAATGTTTAGTTTGTACCCTGTTTAGGATTTCAAGTACACTGTGTGGTGTTAACAGATTGAGAGTATGTCCTAGTACTAAGTCAGCCGACTTACTAAGCATGAGGGCACAAGCTGCTACACTCCTGACACATCCAGGGGACCCTTGAATCACTGGATCAAGTTTGGCTGAAAAATAGGCCACAGGCCTCTGCTTGAAGCCATGCATTTGAGTAAGTACTCCTGTCGCATGTCCTTTGCTCTCATGGCAGAAAAGGAAAAATTCTTTCTTGTAGTCAGGCAGCCCCAACACTGGTGCTGTGACTATGGCTTGTTTTAAGGCCTCAAAAGATGCTTTACCTGATTCAGTGATTACAAATGGTTCTCTGGAGATACTCTCATACAAAGGTGTCATCAGCTTGGATGCATTGGGAATCCAATCCCTGCAGTAACTTTCTAGACCCAGAAATGCCCTCAACTTTCTGACAGATGTTGGTAAGGGGTAGTTTTTTACATTGGACACCCTGTCTGTTGTTAGGTGCTTTGCTACTTGTGAAATGCAATGACCAAGAAATGTTACACGTGGTGAACAATATTGTAACTTGTCCCTTGACACCTTGTTACCTGTTTGTGCCAGATAGCACAGCAAACTGACAGTTTCTTCCCTGCAAATGGACTCAGAGTCACAACAAGTCAGTAAATCATCGGCATACTGGAGAAGCTGTGTGCTGTCATACTTACTCCTCCACCCCTGAAGTACCTGATGCAGAGCTTGATTATACAAAGAGGGGATACTTACCCCACCTTGAGGCAAAGTTGTCCAGCAGTAGGATGCTCCATCAAAAGTGAAACTAAACAGTTTCCAACACTTTGGGTGGAGCCTAACTGAAAAGAAGGCGTTAGCTAAGTCCACGACACTGAAATGGGTGGAGCTTGGAGGTATTTGACTCAAGATTGTGTAAGGGTTTGGAACAATTGGTACATCTGCATCTATGATTTTATTTACAGCCCGTAGGTCATGTATGAACCTATATGTGGGTGGACTACTTCCTGTCTTCCTTTTGAGAATAGGGTAAATAGGAGTTGTTGAAGGAGATGACATTTGCACTAGAACACCAGCTTTGACATACTCAGCAATTCGTGGTCTGATCCCATCTTTTTGTTCAGGGCTTAGTGGATATTGGTGAACTCGTAGTAGTACTGCACCAGGTTTCAGTTTGATTGTAACAGGTGGAACATCAAGTTTCCCTACATCAATTTTTCCTTTGGCCCACAAGTGGGAGGGAACTGTTTCCAACTCAGGGGCCAATGGCGCATCACCTTGTTGTTCTGTGTCTGGAAACTGAATAAAGGCAGACATAAGGTTTAAAACGTGTGTCCAGCGGGGAAGTTATTTGGATACCCTCTGGCATATACTCTATACTGGCCTGAATCTTGCTCAAAATGTCTGCACCCAATACATTTTCTGGTGAAGTGTCAGACACCAGTACAGAGGTTACAATTTCAATTTGATCCCCAATACATATTGGCAGTGCCCTGGTTTCTTTTAATTTTATCTGCTTCCCTCCCACCCCTATACCAATGCTTTCTTTAGAGGTGAGTAAATGAGGGGGTACTTCAGATGCCTTTAAAATAGATTTACTGGCCCCTGTATCCACCAGGCAATCAAAACGGGAAAATGGTGCTTCCTTAAGCCACAATTTTACAATAGCTTCATTTGAACCTTTGGGGTGCTGTAAAGAGTAAGTGGATACAGATTGGCCGATTTCCTATTCTGAATCATCAAGTGTGTACATAGCCTTTGTAGAACTGGGCACTGTAGCCTGCTTAGCATTGGACTCTTCTGCAATCTCCTGAGTGCACCCCCAAGGTAAGTGACCCTTCTTACCACAGCGGTAGCATTCTCTCTCACTCATGGGGACATAACCTCTGCCCCTACCACCTCTACCTCTACCCCTTCCTGAATACTTACCTCTGAAGGCCCCTCTGCCTTGCCCTTCAGGTAGTTCCTGTATTAGCATAACTTTGGTGACTGGAACCTTTTCTCTTTTCTTAAATTTCTCATCTAACCCTCTCATAATTGGTAGTAGGAATTCTTCTTTCAATTCCTTAGCCTCAGGCCTGCTTATGAGCAGAGCTTCCCTGTAATCCCTTTTAAGGCAACTCAAATAGGTGGTTTTTAACTGAGCTACATCTCTCTCACTATACTCATCGTACTTAGCATCCTCAAAAGCCTTTTTAACCCTGTACCAGAAAGTTACAGCATTCTCATCACTCAACTGTGTCAGGCCAGTAGCATGGTTCCAAGATTTGCTCAACTTACCTTTGAGCCATTCATCTCAGAGATATTTTATGAACTCTTCACCTTCCTTTTTTGTATTTCTATCATCAGTGGGGGTATAGGCAGCTATTATTGGGTCTACTGCTGATGAGTGGGCTACTTTTAGCATTTGTTCTAGATCTAGCAAAGGGGCATCATAATTAGCTTGTATGGTTTCTACCGCTTTTACAAACCCTGCAGATGGGCACGGTACACTTTTGGCTAAGGATAACTGCTCTGTGCGACTCCAGGGTTGGAGCCACTCTATTTTATACCGTACAGTATCCCCACTTCCCTCTGTAACTGTCTGGCTCCTCATTGGATAGAGAGGTTGGATGTCTGACTTAAGGTCAGGGTATATTTTGGGGGTGACAGGGGTTGTATATGGAGGAGGTACATCTTGCAGCATTGTCTTAGTTACATATGCACTTTCTGTATTGCTCGCAGGGCCTAGATTTAAAGAATCCTCAAATTCTGTATCTGTATCTTCTGCCCCATTACTCTTTCTTTCCCTGTTCGCTTGTTCTAGCAATCTCCTATGAATATAAAACCATTTCTGGTATTTAGAAGACCCTCTGGTGCTTGCATTATGTGCATTAGCCAATAACCTTCTCCCTTCTGCTGGCATTTTAGTGTATTCCTCTATCCATTCTACAACTCTTTCCTTTAAATGTTTGTGTTTCCTTAGTAAAAAGTCTATTTGCTGTTTTACTGATTCCACTAAAGGCAGTTGTAATCCATTTCCCTTTCTTTCAGTAGCGACACCAGTAGACGTCACTGTAGCACTTCCATTACCTCTCTCTTCAAACAAATCTAACAAAGCCATCATAGTACCTGTGTTATCATCAGTCTTATCAGGTATGTCGTCTATAATACTTTCGTCTGGCCACCCAGCCGGCAATCTCTTCCTAGGGGCATATCTATACTGTCCAGCATAGAAACATTCTACAACATATTCTGGCTTTTTCTGAGATTCTGTCATCCACAATTTAATCTGAGTAAGTAACCGTTTCTTTTCTAACCACTTCTGATGTCTGGCTATAAAATCCTTCCAAAAGTCATAATCTAATCTTCCACCATCTGGCATTTTAACTTTCTTGCAAATATCTTTGAACAGGGCGGTAGCCCACGTACCATGGGTGTCTGTCATCCACTCAACTGCTGTCTTACCAGGAGGTTTGGGATCAAGACCTGCTTGAGACACTTTTATTCTACCTAGCAAATGTAACTTTCTCAAATGCCTACTAAAACAACTTTCCTAGCCCTCTACCTGCAATATGTTTAGACCAGAGAATATGATATTGTAATATGTTCCTAAGCTATCTGCTAGTTCAGTCTACCAATAGTTAACTTCTGTGTTAGCAATGAAGCTTTTACACAGCAGGAAAACTTACAGATCAGGGGCCCTTTGACCTGCAAGTTTACTATTGTCACAGGCCTGTAAATGAGAGATATATTCTCTCTAGCAGCAGAGATCTGTTAATTATTAACCAGTATAGACTGAACTGAAACAGAAAGCTTTAGGCAGACGTGATAAGTGAAACACTGCTACGCAGCGTTTATACACAGTCTTATATTACTGACATATATCTTGGTCTAAAACTTTGCATCAAAGTCACTTTCTACTGCCTTAAATATAGAAAAAGCCACAGACTACACCAATTTTAAACTGGACAGTAAATACAGTTAATTATATTAAAGGGAAGGTTCAGGGAGGGGATTAAAAAAATAAAAATAAATTTCCACTTACCTGGGGCTTCCTCCAGCCCGTGGCAGGCAGGAGGTGCCCTCGCCGCCGCTCCGCAGGCTCCCGGTGGTCTCCGGTGCCCGACCCGGCCAGGCCGGCTGCCAGGTCGGGCTCTTCTGCGCTCCATTTCCTGGGACTTCTGCGTCCCACGCCGGCGTGCTGACGTCATCAGACGTCCGCCGGGCTGTACTGCGCATGCGCAGAACTACTGCGCATGCGCAGTACAGCCCGGCGGACGTCCGATGATGTCAGCGCGCCGGCGTGGGACGCAGAAGTCCCAGGAAATGGAGCGCAGAAGAGCCCGACCTGGCAGCCGGCTTGGCCAGGTACGGGTCGGGCACCGGAGACCACCGGGAGCCTGCGGAGCGGCGGCGAGGGCACCTCCTGCCTGCCACGGGCTGGAGGAAGCCCCAGGTAAGTGGAAATTTATTTTTATTTTTTTAATCCCCCTCCCTGAACCTTCCCTTTAACATCAACAACCTATGTACTACTGGCTTAACACTTTACAGTCTATTTTTAAAGATAACCACAAACAGAAGTGCAACAACTGCAAAGGATAATAAAACAGCACTATTTGGATGTGAGCATGTATGGGCAGAACAGCACGTAATAAACCCCAGATATAATGCTAAGTTACACAGAAACAAACACCACAAACATGACAGATACATCCAGGTAGCCAAGGTTCAGTTTTTACGTGGCATATAATATACTCACCTGGACCTCGAGTGGCTGTGAGAAAAAGGAGACAGAGATCTACAGAGGCCAAGCACCTCAGTGGGTACGTTGGCTAATGGACTCCCAATAGGTAGGCCCAGTGAAAGAACAACACACGACACCTTGAACACGTTCTAAGGGACTCAGATTGTTCTCTGGACCCCGTTTATTATGCTTGTTCCTTTTAAAGTCTCAAAAGTGCTTGATCAATTTAGTTAATGATTATTAAAATGAGGTAATTCGTGTCTATTTCTAACTTTTCATAACTGTCAGCTAATAATTTTGCTAAACACTGAAGAAATATACATATCTGTCTGACATGTCCTAAGTCCTTCATTATCTAGTTTCGGTCAGCTAATTTATTAAGATAGAGAGAGAAAATTAAACTTTGAAATCATTAAACTCCCCTTATCTAGTTTCTATTGCTCTGAGCTGCTACTAGAGAGAAACAGATTTCTGTCTATTTTCTTATTGTAACAGAAACTTAAGAGAACCTGTCTTGTTATACAAGGAGGAATCTACAGCTAGGTATATCTATATTAATGTAAACCTCACAGAACTAACTGATTCACAGCGACTACTGTTACAACAAGATGAAGGCGCTAAGCAAGTTACACAACCTCATATGTCTGAGTTAGGCGACACTATGGACGTAACGTGTGAGGAGGAGGAGGATGAAGTACCTGCTGCTGGTGCACTTTATGAGGTGTCTGAGGCAAGCGAAGCTGGGCAGGATGATTATGATGATGACGAGATACGAATGTCACGTGGGATCCTAAGAGACAAGATGACCAAGGGGACAGTTCAGAGGGGGAGTCAGAGAGGAGTAGGAGGAGATGAGTTCCTGAAAGAAGCAGGGGGAGCTCGTCATCAGAAACAGCTGGTGGCAGTGTCCGGCGCCATGCATCGCCACCTATGGACAGCCAGCCAACATGCCCTTCAACGTCAGCTGCTGACGCCATCACCAAAGTGCCATCACCCCAGGGGGGCTCAGCGGTTTGAAATTTTTTTAGTGTGTCAACCTTAGATCAGAGCAATGCCATCTATTCTCTCTGCCTCCAAAAATTGAGCCGTGGAAAGGCCAAGAGCCGCGTAGGGACAAATGCCTTACGAAGGCACATGGAGAAAAGGCACTAACAGCAATGGGAAGAGCACCAGAGGAAAAGCAGCACACAAAAGAAAAGCCACCCTCCTTCTCCTCTTCCTTCTTCAGGTGCATCATCTTCAGCCTCTTTCTCCCTTGCACCTTCACAATCACAGCCACCCTCCACTCCGCCTCTCACCTTGAGCAGTTCCTGCTCCTCTGCCCACAGCAGCAGTCAGGTGTCAGTGAGGGAAATCTTTGAGCGGAAGAAGCCAATTTCTGCCTTTCACCCCCTTGCCCGGCGTCTGACAGCTGGCTTGGCGGAACTGTTAGCTCAGCAGCTGTTACCATACCAGCTGGTGGACTCTGAGGCCTTCCGTAAATTAGTGGCCATTGGGACACCGCAGTGGAAGATGCCAGGCCGCAACTATTTCTCTAAAAAGGCGATACCCAAACTGTACCGTGAAGTTGGAAGGCAAGTGGTGTCATCTCTGGCAAACAGCGTTGGGTCAAGGGTCCATCTGACCACGGATGCCTGGTCTGCCAAACACGGTCAGGGCAGGTACATTACTTACACAGCCCATTGGGTCAACCTGGTGACCGATGGCAAGCAGGGAGTACGTGGCTGTGCAGCGGACCAACTTGTGACACCTCCACGGCTTGCAGACCGGCCTGCTGCCACCTCCTCTCCTTCTCCTCCTACTCCTCCTGCTACATACTCTTTGCTGTCGTCCTCCTCCTTGGCTGAGTGGCAGCGCAACTCTACTGGTGCTGCGATCTCCTCTCCAGCTACACAGCCCCAGCTCCCCAGGGCCTATGCTGCATGCCAGGTACGACGGTGTCACGCCATCTTAGACATGTCTTGCCTCAAAGCGGAGAGTCACACTGGAGCAGCTCTCCTGGCTGCTCTTAACAAACAGGTGGATCAGTGGCTGACCCCGCACCAACTGAACATCGGCAGCAATCTCATTTCCGCTTTGAATTTGGGAAAGCTGACACATGTACCCTGCATGGCACATGTGCTGAATCTCATCATTCAGAGATTTGTGTCGAAGTACCCGGCTTACATGATGTCCTGAAGCAGGCCAGGAAGTTGTGTGGGCATTTCAGGCGGTCTTACATGGCCATGGCACACTTTGCCGATATTAAGTGGAGAAACAACTTGCCGATGTGACGCCTGATTTGCGATAGCCCAACTTGCTGGTATTCGTCCTGGGTTATGTTCAACTGCCTTCTACAACAGGAGAAAGCCGTCACCCACAACTACAACTACAGTAGAAGGACACACTCTGGGGAGATGGGGTTGTTCTGGCCCAAAAACTGGACACTCGTGCAAAATGCCTGCAGGCTCATGCGGCCGTTTAACAAGGTGACCAACCTGGTGAGTCGCAGTGAAGGCGCCATCAGCGACTTGATCCCGTACGCTTTCTTCCTGTAGCGTGCTGCGCGTATAGTGGTGGATTAAGCTGTGGAGAAGCGTGAACAGGAGGAAGAGTTGTGGGATCAATTCTCATCAGAACAAGATGTTTCCTTAACACCTGCGGCAGCACAGGGGGGGAGGGGGAGGAGAAGGAGGAGGAAGACTCGTGTGGGGAAGCGGAGTCAGACTCGGATGATGAGAAAGGTGGGGTTTTTTTTGGAGGAGGAAGCGGTGGCAGAAGAACCGCAGCAGGCGTCGCAGGGGGCTTGTGCTGCTCAACGTTCCCGTGGTATTGTTCGTGGCTGGGGGGAGGAGGAGAACTTACCTGACGTCACTGAGGAAAAGCAAGAGGAGATGGATAGTATGTCTGGATCCAAATTTGTGCAGATGGCGTCTTTCATGCTGTCCAGCCTGTTGAGGGACCCCCGTATAAAAAAACTCAAGGGAAATGAGCTGTACTGGGTGGCCACGCTACTAGACCCTCGGTATAGGCACAAAGTGGCGGGGATGTTTCCAAATCACATGAAAGCAGGAAGGATGCAGCACTTGCAGAACAAGCTGGCAACTATGCTTTACAATGCATTTAAGGGTGATGTCACAGCACAATGCAATAAAGGTGCCACTGCCAGTAATCCTTCTCCCATGTTCACGCAGGCAAGAACAGGACGCTCCAGCGATCTCATGGTGATGTTGGACATGCGGACATTCTTTAGTCCAACGCCTTGCCTTAGCCCTTCCGGATCCACCCTCCACCAACGCCTCGACTGGCAGGTAGCCGACTACCTGGCCTTAAGTGTGGATGTAGACACTGTGAGCAGCGATGAACCCTTGGACTACTGGGTGCGCAGGCTTGACCTGTGGGCAGAGCTGTCCCAATTTGCCATCCAACTTCTGTCTTGCCCTGCCTCAAGCGTCCTGTCAGAAAGGACCTTCAGCGCAGCTGGAGGCATAGTCACTGAGAAGAGAAGTCGCCTAAGTCACAAAAGTGTTCAGTACCTCACCTTTAGCAAAATTAATGAGGCATGGATCCCGGAGGCCTACTGCCCGCCCCAAGACTAAGTCAGTCCCCACACACAGCATCTCTGCCAGCACGGTGTGTGACTGCCTGCCCCAAGACTAAGTCGCTCCCCACACAGCATCTCTGCCTGCAGGCCACTTCACTGCCTTCTCCGCCACCACCAACAGGGTCCAGGACTCCAGGGGGATTCCTGAATTTTTTAGGGCTCTGCTAGCAGCGGCCGCTATAATAATTTTTCTGGTGCGTGTACATGCCTACCTAATTTTTCTGGCTGCACTGGAGCTGCAACAACAAAACAAAAGGCATGTACATGTGCCAATTCCCCTTCGTGATCGTTACCTTGCCGCGGTGAAGGGGCTTGCATATCACAATGAAGCAATGACTGACGGCTATATGAGTGTCTCGGGGGGGGGGGGGTTACACTCAAGATAATAAGGTCGTTGCTTCATTGTGGACAGACCAAATCACTACAGTTAGTCGATTTAGCCCGTTTATAGGCTTTCTTGAGCCATCGATCCTTATATCATCTCTTCCTAAAACGGGAGCATAATAGTTTAGCCTCTTTTTCGATTGTCAAGTCGTCAGTGCAATTTCGACGAGCCCTCAGATAGTGCCCCGTCGGTATATTACGAATCATATGGTCCGGATGCGCACTTTGAGCATGTAAATAGGCGTTCAAAGCTGTGAATTTGCGATACAACTGGGTGGAGAGAAGTCCCTCATCATTGGCTTTAATCAATAAATCCAAAAAAGATATTGAATTTTGGTTATAATCCATAGTAAATTTTAAGTTCCAATCATTATAGTTAAGGATGTCAACAAATTCATTCATTAACTCAATGCCACCAGTCCAAAACATAAGCACATTGTCTATGTACCTGTGCCACGACACAATGTGGCACAGGTATACGACGAGTGCATCATTGCCAAATAGATGTCGCTCCCACTCCCCCAGGTACAGGTTAGCAAGCGACGGGGCACAAGTTGTCCCCATCGCTGCCCCCGGCACCTGGAGGTAGTAGGAGCCATCGAAAACAAAAACATTATTCTGCAAGATGAACGTCAAAAGATCGAGGTAAAAACGGTTATGTGGTCCCTCACCGATATCCATTTCGGAGGGGAATTTGCCTACGGCCTCCACACCTCTATCCTGTGGTATACTAGAATAGAGGGCCTCTACATCCAGGGTCACCAAAAACGCATCCTTGGGTAGCTGGAGACCGTCCAGGATGCCTAAAAGATGTAATGTATCCAGTACAAAGGATGGAAGACGATGAACATGGGGCTTTAAATGTTTGTCCATGTACACGCTTATTTTTGCGGTCAGTGACCTATTGCCCGAGACAATGGGTCATCCCGGGGGCCTAAGTGGATTTTTATGCACCTTAGGAAGGGCATAAAAAGTAGGTATGACTGGGTTTTCCACTTTTAAAGTGGATCCCACCAAAGGAGTAATAATGCCTTCACCTACCGCCGCCTCAATGAGATCAAATTTTCACTGATTCATGATGACCCTGGATGCAGAGACCCTCCTGTACCACTCTCAATTACAAAGAATTTTTTGACACGTAAACATACTGCTCTGACCTCATAATCACCACGTTCCCCCCCCCCCCTCGTCCGAGGGGTTAATAACTATGTCCCTATTAACACGTAATTCGGTTAGAGCTTGAGTTTTATCCTCAGATACATTAGGCATTTTGTTTTTTTCTATCCACATCTTCTGGATATCTTTCTCCACAAGGGAGACAAATGTGTGGACACTGGGACACAAAGAGAAGGGGGAGGGACGAGGTAGATCTCGGCCTGAACTGTTGATTAATCCGTTGACTAACAGTCCTGCCCGGTATATCAACCCCTGAACAGGCTGTTGTCCGTAGCCTGACTATTTTCTTCACTTAATTTCACCAGATCCATCAGTACTTGATAGTCCTGATTTTTCCAATCCGAAATGGCACCCCCCAGAGGTGAATCATTCTCTTATGTAATAATTTAAGAGTGAGGTTACGGCCAAAGAGGTGCAGATCTGTCACAAACTCGAATCTATCAAGATTTCTATTGGGGCAAAACCCTAAATCTAAATAGTCATGGTGCTATGGACTTCACTGCAGAGTCTGCGTCACCGGACTATCATTTGAAGCACTTCCATCGCACTGCATTGCAACGCGGGTACTGCAGCCAGTCTCATAGAGACTAATGGCCACTGTGGTGTGGGAGCGGCAGAGAAGAGTACCGCTATGTGACATGCCACGATAGTGTTGAAGGGGCCTAAATAATTGTGGTGTACATCAGCCAGTGAAGAGAGCATGTAAGCATCTCTTCATATAGCAGGGAACATTTTTAAGCGCTGCAGTGTCACCATATCCCTGGAAGCCCAGGACAAAAAAAAACATTTCTATGTGCTAATATACACACTATAAATGCATCACTAGGACAGCCAGTGTAGACAGTGGCCTCAATTCACTAAGCTTTATCAAACACTTTATCAAACGTTTGATAATTTACCTCATGGGTAAAATCTAATTTTGAATTCACTAAGGTGTTATAGATGTATTGAACGTTTTATCGATAAAACATTTGATAAATATATAACACCTTAGTGAATTCAAAATTAGATTTTACCCATGAGGTAAATTATCAAACGTTTGATAAAGTGTTTGATAAAGCTTAGTGAATTGAGGCCAGTGTCTGTATACCCCCACCAGCATGACGCCAGTCACCAGTATGGGCCCTTTTTCACTGCACAGCTGAATTGCTAAATCGCAAATCACTAGTAATTTTTAAATCGCTAGGGTTGCTCCTTTATCATAGAAATCATGAGAAGTATATTCCACTATAGTGATTCGATTTGCAAATCGCAAACGCTTTCTGGAGCGATTTTAATGGAGTGATAATGCAATGCAAATGAAAAAAATTTGCAAAACAAAATTAATGAAAAATCACAATTGCTGGCGTTTGTGATTGCTGTCTAAAGGAGACAACACCATACAATAAAATGATCGATTTTACAGCAATTCGATAAACGACTGGTTGTACAGAGAGACAAAAGTCTTTTTTTTGTTTGTTTGTTTGAGAAATCTGATTGAATGTCCTGTTTCTTTTTTTTTTCTTTTTCAATATAAGTCAATCGGTAGTGGTGGAATTCAATTTTTATGACAATTGAATGGTGTGGGTTAGATTGTCAAGGTCAATGTGTGGTACATTGAGCAGATTTTAAATCTAACAATTAATCAGAAAAATTGATTGTAATTCTTGAGCTGAAAAAAATAATAAAAAAATTGTATGGTGTGTGGTCACCTTAAAACGAGCCCCCTTTGGTTGTTGTAGGCCAGGGCCTAGGTTCTCTACACATGCACTTACACTTACCTCATGTTGTACTTGAATTTGCAATAGTCAATCCAATCTAGTCAGTGTTTACATAAAAAAAAAAAAAAAAAAAAAGTCATCATCCTCCACAGTCAAAACTGTAAGGGCCTGTTTCCACTAGTGCAGTGCGATTCCGTTGCAGAAAACGCAAAAACGAATTTGCATGTGGATGTGAATTTGCACGCCTTTGTATGCAACTTTTAATGTGAAAACGAGTTAAAATTTGAATCTGTTTGTAAGTATGCGAATTTAACGCAGGCGAATTTCCCCGTCAAATACATTACGGTGAATTGCACACTAGCCTTGCAGTATGCGAATTCTGATGGCTCTGCTGTGCAGATTTTTTCTGCACAGTCCAACGCACAGAATTTCTGACAAGTGGAAACAGGCTTCACAAAACCTGATATACTGAATTCTACAACAAATACCCTCTTTTTGAGGGAGTAATAATAAAAAACTTAACTTTACTTTTTTTAACTGTAAAAACAAACGTCTAACTGCTTCTATATCATATACATTCTCTGTACAAGAAACATAAGAGCTAGGGGCTATATAGTACAAGTACAATGAGTGAACAAGGTCACACCCCTTACGCTCAATAATTATATAAAGTAAATTACACAATACCCCCAACAACAAAATAACCCAACATGTTTCACTTCTAAAATGAAGCTTTTTCAAGGGAAGATATAATGTGCTACAAGTGCAATAGTGCTAGGGTGCAAATTACATAATATTAATAAAATAACAGAGCTAGTGAGCGTGTCTACTAATGATAGCAGTCAAACAAGACTGGTTTTCATCTGGCCTTTATATACTGTTGACTAGTCACATGGGTAGGGGGGGGTGGTTAAGGCCCTGAATAAATTGTCTTTTCTTAGCTTGCCGAAAATCGGCGTTTAATTATTCCATGGCGGGTCTGACTCACCCTGCCCTGTCCCACCAATCAGATGCAGCTAAAGGCCGCTCAGGGTATGCCCACCCTGCTCCTATTGGCCAATGTACCCCTAGCTCTTATGTTTCTTGTACAGAGAATGTATACGATATAGAAGCAGTTAGATGTTTGTTTTTACAAATCTTTATTAAAAGTTAAGTTTTATTATTACTCCCTCAAAAAGAGGGTATTTGTTGTAGAATTCAGGATATTAGGTTTTGTGAAGGTTGATTTATATTAGGTGACCTGACACCTTGCCCTCTGAACTGGGGGATTATTCATAACCACAAACTATGGCTGGTTTTCTTGATTCAATTCCTGACGTCAATGTTCTCATTGCGGAGGCAAAGGAGGTCTTTTCAGTTGTGGAGGGGGCTGAGAGCAATCCACCTACCATAAATCCCCCCTGATATGGAAATTAATGAGGCCTTTAAGAACATTTTCAATATATATGTTATGGCCAAAACCAGAAATCGGCCAATTCTAGAATTGGCCGGCCGTTTCTAGAACTGGCCGATTTGACGTCGGCCAAAGTCCAAAATGCTGGGAATTTCTGACATTGGCCGGCCAGTTCTAGAAACGGCCAAAGTCAGTCGGCCAAAGTCCAAACCGCACAAATCCCAGAGCATCCCGGGTCCTGTCCAGCACCATGAATGGCACTCGGAACTTCCTCTCTGCTCTGAAAGATGCAGCATAATAATATTTTTAAAGAAAAGCATTTCTTAGTTACAGCTGATACAAATCCTGCAATAAATTGGCAGTGTGTCTACATCCTGCTTTCTTGGGAGCAGACATATTGATAACATCCTGTGCTTTTAAATTAGCTGCTCTGCTGTGGCAGTCAGGTGACACAGGGGAGAGATCAAATTACAGTGGTGATTAGTCACAGATGAAGGGGGATGCATGGCTGGGGGTGCTTTGCTGAGCACTTTGCATGGCCGGGGGGCTTTTCTGGGTGCTTTGCTGGGCACTTTGCATGGCTGTGGGTGCTTTGCTGGGGGGCTGTGCATGGCTGGGGGTGCTTTGCTGGGGGGCTGTGCATGGCTTCGGGGAGGTGTCTTTGCTGGGTGCTTTGCATAAATGCAGGTGCTTTTCTGGGGGGCTGTGCGTGGCTGTTGGTGCTTTGCTGGGGGGCTATGCATGGCTGTGGGTGCTTTGCTGGGGGGCTATGCATGGCTGTGGGTGCTTTGCTGGGGGGCTATGCATGGCTGGGGGGTATTTGCTGGGTATTTCATGGCTGGGAATGCATGGTCGGGGGGGGAGCTATGGGCTTTGCTGGGTGCCTTGAATAGCTGGGGCCTGGGGGTGATTTGCTGGGCTGGGGGAGCTTTGCTGCATACCTCCAATCAGGGCGACCAGAGAGGTGGAGAAAGGCAGAGCGGCGCAGTGCACTCGCTACCCGCCCGGACCCATACACTTCATATGCGGAAGTGTTCAATGACGTCACGTCACTTCTGCATTGAAGTGTTCGGGTCCTGCGGGTCTCGCGTGAGCTGGCAGCTGCTATGCCTCTCTCTGCCTTGCTGGTGTGGTCGCCCTGATCGGAGGTCTGAGTAGCAGGGGAGGAGAGGGGAGCTGAGATTTCTGGCGGTGGGGAGAGGAGAGCAGCTGGCCGGCAGTAAGGGGGACCTTCGGGACTTGGCCGGCCGCGTGAAGTCACAACGCGTTCTGGCCGGCCAAAGTCCGATAATCACACTAATTTCTTACTTTGGCCGCATGAGCCGGCCACTTCGCATTCTGACCGACCAGAGCCCGAAGTGGCCAGACTTCGGGTTCTGGCCGTAACATATACAGGATCTTCTCAAAAAATTAGCATATTGTGATAAAGTTCATTATTTTCTGTAATGTACTGATAAACATTAGACTTTCATATATTTTAGATTCAAATACATACAACTGAAGTAGTTCAAGCCTTTTATTGTTTTAATATTGATGATTTTGGCATACAGCTCATGAAAACCCAAATTTCCTATCTCAAAAAATTAGCATATTTCATCCGACCAATAAAAGAAAAGTGTTTTTAAAACAAAAAAAGTCAACCTTCAAATAATTATCTTCAGTTATGCACTCAATACTTGGTCGGGAATCCTTTTGCAGAAATGACTGCTTCAATGCGGCGTGGCATGGAGGCAATCAGCCTGTGGCACTGCTCAGGTGTTATGGAGGCCCAGGATGCTTCGATAGCGGCCTTAAGCTCATCCAGAGTGTTGGGTCTTGCATCGCTCAACTTTCTCTTCAAAATATCCCACAGATTCTCTATGGGGTTCAGGTCAGGAGAGTTGGCAGGCCAATTGAGCACAGTAATACCATGGTCAGTAAACCATTTACCAGTGGTTTTGGCACTGTGAGCAGGTGCCAGGTCGTGCTGAAAAATGAAATCTTTATCTCCACAAAGCTTTTCAGCAGATGGAAGAATGAAGTGCTCCAAAATCTCCTGATAGCTAGCTGCATTGACCCTGCCCTTGATAAAACACAGTGGACCAACACCAGCAGCTGACATGGCACCCCAGACCATCACTGACTGTGGGTACTTGACACTGGACTTCAGGCATTTTGGCATTTCCCTCTCCCCAGGCTTCCTCCAGACTCTGGCACCTTGATCTCCGAATGACATGTAAAAGTTGCTTTCATCCGAAAAAAGTACTTTGGACCACTGAGCAACAGTCCAGTGCTGCTTCTCTGTAGCCCAGGTCAGGCGCCTCTGCCGCTGTTTCTGGTTCAAAAGTGGGTTCATGCTTCCATCTGCTGAAAAGCTTTATGGAGATGAAGATTTCATTTTTCAGCACGACCTGGCACCTGCCCACAGTGCCAAAACCACTGGTAAATGGTTTACTGACCATGGTATTAATGTGCTCAATTGGCCTGCCAACTCTCCTGACCTGAACCCCATAGAGAATCTGTGGGATATTGTGAAGAGAAAGTTGAGAGACGCAAGACCCAACACCCTGCATGAGGTTAAGGCCGCTATCGAAGCATCCTGGGCCTCCATAACACCTGAGCAGTGCCACAGGCTGATTGCCTCCATGCCACACCGCATTGAAGCAGTCATTTCTGCAAAAGGATTCCCGACCAAGTATTGAGTGCATAACTGAACATAATTATTTGAAGATTTACTTTTTTTGTTTTAAAAACACTTTTCTTTTATTGGTCGGATGAAATGTGCTAATTTTTTGAGATAGGAAATTTGGGTTTTCATGAGCTGAATGCCAAAATCATCAATATTAAAACAATAAAAGGCTTGAACTACTTCAGTTGTGTGTATTTGAATCTAAAATATATATGAAAGTCTAATGTTTATCAGTACATTACAGAAAATAATGAACTTTATCACAATATGCTAATTTTTTGAGAAGATCCTGTATAAGGAACATCATAGCCGGCCTTTGATATGAGCGACCGGAGCGGTCGCTCAGGGCGCCGGCTTCCAAGGGGGGCACCTATAGCTGGCTAACTACACTGAGAGCACCTACACCTGACTTCCTATATTGGGGGCACCTATAGCTGGCTCTATAAAACATATCACTAGAAGATCCAAACTTGTTGCAAATTGCTGTATTGTTGTACAAGACAATCAAACACATTCAATACAAAATGAATCCCCCAGTATTGCACACCCCTATAAAAACGGAGCACTGATCACCACCTGACCCATTAACCTCTTCCCCACATGTGCCGCTGAGCTTAAACCCTCTATATATTCCAATTACTACATATCCTCATATGCAAAAAGTCCAGTCCATGCCCACGGATGCACGTCCTTTTAATGCCCACAGGTAGGATATTGACTTTAATTGCGTGTCCGTTCACTGTAAGTAAAAGCTTGCCGTCATGCACCGTGGATATGGGACAGGGGTTTACACATACAGTCCTCCAATTGGAATAAAATCACACATGTTACCCAGGCTATCCGTTGGACTTCTCCCCAGTGCACTTGGGGGGTCGTTTTTACAATGGCCGCAATGGCCGCTAATGCCGCTCACACACTGTGGCCCAATTGCAGCCACATTATCCACTCACGTGTACCATGCTCGTCGCGGGCGTCCCCGCTTTCACAAGTGTTGCTTCCAGCATGGATGGTAATGTCCACTGAGCTGCACGTCCTCAGTTGCCGGCTCCACGCTGCACGCCAAGCCGGTCTTGCGGCCACTGAGTAGCAAGTTCTTCCGCGGTCTCCTCAAACAACGGTAGCCTGGATAGTCCAAACACACCCAACGCGTTTCATCAAATCTATTTGACTTTTTCAAGGCAAAACTGAAAGAAAGGCTCCTCCTCCTGTGGGCTCTTTTATAGTTGCAGGTATTAGAAAACCATTTTTTCCTTCACACTGCTGCTGCTCATCACTGACATCTTGTGGGCATTTTATATTGCTACATGCAAAATATTAAACATAGGATTCTAAACAGAACTTTCCATATGTATCATTTTATGCCTTTTCTTTTTTTGATTTTAGCAGCCTATATTTTCTCCTAAATTAATATTTTCCTGCCTGTTTCCATCTCCACCAGGAGCCTCGTTTCTCCTTCAATTAAAATTCAACCATATGTGACTTTTTGGCGGTGGGAGGGGACAAGACCAAAAAAGAGCAGCCATCACACATACTTTTCCTATTTGTTTCATGTATTTTAAACGGTTCAGGACTCGGACTACAAGCCTAGAGAAAACCCCCCAAATTGAAATCTACATTAATTCCCAGAGGGGCTCGGGTGTTGCATTTGTATATCCACATTCACTCCTTCTGCAACAACACTCTGTCAAAATCCCCTCTCCTGGGGCTGATATTTAATTTGTATATTCCTCTAAATTTGAGTCCCCTAGGGTCACTATTATGATATTCTAAAAAATGTTGCGCAACTGCACTATCAACATTTTTACCCTTAATATTTTTAATATGTTCTCCTATGCGTGTCTCCAAGTCCCTACCCGTTTTTCCTATATAGATTTTATTACAGGGACATATAAGTTGATATATCACTTTTGTCGTTGCACATGAAATGTAGTCCCCTATCTTAAATTCCATTATACCACTGCTGTCATGGAAGGTATCGCCCTCCAGGGCGTACCTACAAAATCTACAATTTTGACACTTAAACATTCCTTTCCTTCTACTCCTATTACTTGATCCTCTCTGGAATTCACTTCTCATTAACATGTCCCCCAGACTGCTGCTTCTTCTTGCCATTACCTGGGGTGTGTCACCCACAATTTGGGCAATATCTCTGTCCAGAGTAAGGATACCCCAATTTTTTTTAAGAAGCTCTACAAATTTCTCCCAATGACTTCCATACCTGGTAATAATTCTTACTACTTCTTTTTCCTCCTGTTTCTCTTTCTTTTCTCTTTTTTCCAACAGATTTCCCCTCTCTGTTTTTAAAGCCCTCACATAGGCTGATTTAATCATTCTGTTGGAATAACCTCTCTCTTTCAAACGCTTTCTTAGCACTACTGACTCTTGTTTATATAATTCAACTGAGGCACAATTCCGCCTTATTCTCAAAAATTCTCCCGTGGGCACTGACCTAATCTGACACCCCAGGTGGTGGCTTGAAGCATGGAGCAGTGCATTTCCTGCACTTTCCTTTTTGTATGTACTTGAGAATAATTTTGCACCTCTTTTAAATAACTTCAAATCCAAAAACGTAATAGTGTTCTCATCACAGGTGTAAGTCACATAAATATTTCTTTGATTGAAATTCAAACAATTCACAAATTCTTGAAGACTTGCTCTGTCGCCCCTCCACACCATGACCACATCGTCAATATAACGCAGCCAGAGGGCGACACGCTCCCCGAACCCCAACATGCGATACACCTCCTCCAACTCCCATAATCCAAGGTGAAGGCATGCATAGGCCGGGGAGCATGCCGCCCCCATGGCTACGCCTCTCAGCTGTTGGTAATACTTCCCATCAAACTGGAAGAAATTTCGCGTCAAAATCAATTTCATTAGAGCTAACACAGGTATTATGGGCCTCCTCCCCATAAAATCTATCCATAAACCAAGATGCTGCTCTTAATCCCACTTCATTAGGTATTGACGTAAATAAAGACTCCATGTCTAATGCCACGAGTAGACAATTTTCAGGCAGCACTACTTTTTCAATCTTGTTTAAAACCTGTTGTATCTTTCACATAAGAGGGCAGAGAGACCACCATTGGCTTTAGTTTTCTTTCCACATATTGCGCTATTCTCTCCAACGGACCTCCATTTGCTGAGATAATTGGCCTCCCGGGGGGATCGGTTAAATTTTTGTGTAAATTAGGGATAATGTAAAAAGTAGGGATATTAAATTCTTTTACCTCCATGTATCTGAATTCCCTCTCCAATAACACACCTTCCACCAGTCCCCAGTCCTATAGCTGGCTACCTATACTGAGGTAGTGCATCTACTCCTGGCTACCTATACTGAAGGCACCAACACCTAGCTACCTATACTGGAGGCACCTAAGCCTGGCTACCTATGGGGGGAGACCTACAATTCACTTTCTATACTGGGTGAACCTATGCTTGGCTATCTATATTGAGGGTACCTTACACATGAGATCCTATACAGGGGGCACCTATATCTGGCTACCTACCTATACAGAGTCTGATGGTTTTTTTTTGGGGGGGGGGGCGCTGGGGCAATAACGTGTGGTGCTAATTGTCGGTGCTGTGCTATCATTCCAAATTGGGGGGGGGGGGGGGGGCTAACTGTCCCACTGATTGTTTTTATTAATATTACTGAAAGGTTCTAGCCTTCATTTTTTAAGTTTATTCAGGATCATGCACTCTTTCCATCCATTTTGTGGTTATTAATATTTTTTTTTCTATTATACATATGTGATGAGTCACGGAGATCTGAGCATTTGGCATGATGTGTCATGACTTCAGAAAGGTTGGGAACCACTGTCCTAGGAGTTAACTCAGGAGAGAAGTTGAATTGCATATGGGCCTGTGTGTGTGTGTGCGTCAGAATCAGATTTCGCTCAGGGCGCTGTGAAACCTAAGGCCGGCCCTGAGGAACATAATAGAAGAACATAATAGAAGTTGGTGGGAAATCAGTAGTTTTAACTGCTATTTGAAAGAGAAAATAACAGTACGGGGCTTAAGGAATTTGGTCATACCACATAAACACACAGAAAATTAGGAATTTCTGAGTGGTTGGAATAAACTCAAAACAAAACAGACCTTGGAACTTATGGCTTATTTAACCTACTGCGGACCGCCGCAGTATAAATCTACGGGGGGCAGGGGGCGCTGCGGTTCTGACCGGACGTAATCTCTACGTCCCATTGACCGCGCGCCCCCGCCTGTCCCCGCCGCTGTCCGCGCTTGATCTGCGACGAAATCAGCTGCCCTGCCACCTCTATGACGGCAGAGCACTGTGAGTCGGGCAGGAGCCGTTTTCATTGGCTCCCGGCCCTGTCATTCATGTAAGCCGTTCCCATTGGCATACATGAAGTGACAGGGTCAGGAGCCAATGAAAGCAGCTCCTGACCGGCGCACAGCGCTCTGCCGTCATACCGACGGCAGAGAGAGCAGCCTGCGGCGGGGACAGAGCGGCGTGACCGTTGTGAGCGGCGGATTTTAGCGGCAATTCGTCGGGAAGCGGCGCTTTACTGGTCCTCCGGGCTGTACTGCGCAGGCGCAGTAGTTCTGCGCAGTACAGCTCGGAGGACGTCTGATGACATCAGCGCGCCCCCGTGAGGCGCAGAAGAGCCCGTCATTGGAGCGCAGAAGAGCCCGACCTGGCAGCCGGCCTGGCCAGGTCGGGTCGGCCACCGGGAGCCTGCGGAGCGGCGGCGAGGGCACCTCCTGCCTGCCACGGGCTGGAGGAAGCCCCAGGTAAGTGGATAAGGATTTTTTTTTCTCCCCCCCTCCCTGAACCTTCCCTTTAAGAATAAGAAAGAATATGACTGGAGACGTATACCCCGAAATAACCCCCCAAAGGAGGGAGTAAGCCCAGCAACAGTAACAGACACCTCAGAATCAGATACAGACCCAGGAGATAGCCCCAAATCTGGGGACCCGCTGTAAGGCCAAAGAAACCAAAAGGAAGGGGGAGACCCAAGGGACAACATCACCCCCCACTGGAAGGAACACCTCACAACCTGAGGAACAGAAACAGATGGGTTTGCAAACCATATCAGAAAAGACAAAAGGAGGAGGAATGGTAGAAGCTAGTAACAACAACAGGGAGGACAGTATTAAAATTATTAACCTGTCAGATCATATTTTAGATGAAATTGAAACAACAATATTATTGAAGGGATTGTCATTCGTCCCCACCCCTAGTTTTGATCTCTTCGAAACTGTAAAAGATGTTAACCTGTTTGTGAGGAAACTTGCACTATATAAATTCATGAGTACCCCCACAATGAAAGGGAGGAGAGAGGAGGAAATTGATCGTGTAACTATGGAGGCACTAAATGATCTAATAGTAGAAAACGAGACAGGGATTATACAGCTTGATACACCTAAAAGCGATCTATTCTGCAAAAGTAAATTCTGTCCTAGCATTGGGAACTATTCATCAATCCAATGCTTCCTGGATGTAGTGGTCAGAGATTTGGAAAACCTCAACAAAACTCCCAAACAAGGGAATTCTAATATGAATATGTCAGAACAAGAGGCCCTAAACAGACTAAATAAAATGACGCATTAGTCATAAAAAAATCTGACAAGGGAGGAAATATAGTTCTGATGAAATTACGTAAACGTGTTCCAAACTCCTCAATGACCACAGACAATATAGAAAATTAGACAGTAATCCGACAAGTAACTTTTACAGTAAATTTGAATCACTGTAGAAACTGGCAAAAGAGAGAAGTCTTGGAAAGGACTGACTTTGACTGTATATTGAATAAATGTCCCATAATACCAACTTTTTATGCACTACCCAAGGTTCATAAGAATCTGAATGAACCCCCTGTTCACCCCATAGTGTCAGGAAATGGAAGCCTGACTGAAAACGCTAGTAAATACATCGATTATTTCTTAAGACCCTTTGTGGAAAGCTTGCCTTCATATTTGAGGAATACGATGGACCTACTGAATAAGATTAATGACATCAGAGTGACCGAGAACACCTGGTTGGCAAGTTTAGATGTGGAAGCACTCTATAATAATATTAAACATGATCTGGGATTGATTGAAAGCAGTGGATCATTATTTATGTACCAGAAGCATTCATCTGAGGGATCACTCTAACTTCCTCTTGGAACTTCTCTCTTTTGTACTAACACACAATTATTTCATGTTCCAAAATCAATTCTATTTACAAACAAGGGGATGTGCTATGGGGACGGCCTGTGCCCCCACCTATGCAAATTTGTTTTTAGGGTGGTGGGAGGATACCATCGTATTTGGGGAGGATTTGTTGAGTTATACCTCCCATGTGATCTTCTTGGGCCGTTTCATAGATGATATCTTCATTCTGTGGGACGGCCCCAAGGAGCTTTTTGTGGAATTTGTCTCTAAATTAAACATTAATGAGATCGGTATGTATTTTATGCATGAGATTGACCATCACACTATCAATTTTCTGGACGTACAGATCTGTAAGAACTCCAATGAAGGATTGGACACTAAGATTTTTAGAAAACATACTGCGACAAATTCCCTTTTATCATGGGAAAGTTATCACCCCATTTCCCTTAAGAAGGGGATACCAAAGGGTCAGTTCTTGAGAGCAAGGAGAAATTGCTCCAATTCCAGAGATTTTGAGATTGAATGCCAAACCCTGCAGAAAAGATTTAAGGAAACGGGATACCCTGAAAAAGTTCTCCTTACGGCAGAAACACAGGCAAAATCAGTTGAAAGATGAGAGCTATTAATACCCAAGTCTAGGACAAAGGAGAGAGCTAATGAGAGGGAACCAACTTATATTATCAGTACCTTCTCAGACAGGTCTAACAGCATTAAAAAAATAATAGAGAAACACTGGTCTATTTTACAACTTGATCCCCAACTACGGGATATTTTATCCCCTTATCCACAATTCACTTATAGAAGAGGGAAAAATGTGGGCGACTCCCTGACACATTCGTATCTGCCCCAAAAAGGGGTAAAATTCAAAGAAAAGAAATGTACTTGGTTAAATCCAGCTCTCAACGGAATGCATAAATGTGGGAAATGCAAAGCATATGCTAATGTACAAAAATGTAAGCAATTTACAGCACCTAAAGACAACAGAATATACCGACGCTTTGATTTTTTTAACTGTGATACAGAGGGAGTGATCTATGCAATTAAATGCCCTTGTTCATATTTATATATTGGAGAAACCACAAGAGCAGTCAAAACAAGAATCCTGGAACACCTTGGAGATATTAAACACAAAAGGAACACATCAGTAGCGAGACATTTTGTTGGAGCACATGGGGGTGATTCAAACCTGCTACTGTAACGCTTGCGGGATAATCTCCACAGTCAGCGTGCAATGCGCACGCTGATGCAGAGGAGATCGCGCACAAGCGCTCTACGAGAAACAGGGATTTCCCCAAATATAGTGGAGAAGCGGAAACAGACACAAGAGGGAGTTGTGGAGCACAGAGCAACCATGCCTCTGTGCGACCCACAAATCCCAATGAACAATGGCTGTGCGGTGCAAACACGGTGCAGCACATAACCTGCACAACTCAGAAAAGAGCAAGGACAGACTGGGTGAATGTCTGCCAATCTAGTCGCCACCCAGCGACGGTGGACATTCTAGAGCAGGACAGAGAACGAGAGAGCTAATCGCAAGAACCGCGATAGCAGACTGATAAACAGAACAGGGTGAAACAGCAAGAAAAGAATAAAGGAACACACAGTAAAATAACAACGTAAGGAAAATAACAAACACTAGCTAAACGCAAACTCCGCACTCATCCGCAACAGAGAACGCGTTTAAAACACGGTCACCGTGCTTTCAGCGCCCAGTGACAAGCGTGCCACCCTAACTAACAAGTAATACAAATGAACACAAATAGACTGAGACAGACAGAATGAACGCTTGCGACAGCAAGCGATCAACACAGACAAACAGATTGCGTAGACGCTTGCTAATCGGTTGCCTCACACCAGGCGTAAGCACAGGACAAGACAGACAGATGAGTGCAGCCAGTAGCCACCGCGGCTATGGTCTACACTCCAGGAACTCAGGCAAAGAGGATCCACTGCCGCTACCGCTAGGGCAAATGCGATCCACAAGGAACAAGACTGGAGGACCCACCGTCAGCCACCGTTGGAGACTATGCGGTCGCAAGATACAAGACAGGACAAGACAAAGCACGGCAGTACAAATGATACTGATCTATGCTAGAAGGAGCGCGCTAATCGCCACTCCAATAATAACTAGACTACGACAACCACCGATCAAGGCAACCAGGGAATATCGTTTACTGGAACAGGGACTCGTAGCACCAGCCGTAGCTTGATCGCAGCTTGATCGCAGAAACATCACGGGCAGCAGGATAAGTCACAAACATGATCATGACAGGACATAATCCTGACAGCTACGTTTTTGGGTAATACAGCAGTGGAAGTTGGGCCCTCGCGGTGGAAATATGGATCAAATTCTGAGAAAATTGGAAACAAAATGGATTTATAGACTTGGTACACTATCACCGACAGGCCTAAATGAAGGTTTCACCTATACTCCATTTTTATAAAATTACGATTTGAGCAGATAGGTGGACAATAAACAAAGAGTGTCATTTACATTTGTGTGTCTTACAAGAACTAGGATAATGTACAGTATCCATATATCATTAGTCCGTCATTAGTCCGGATACATCCCCTTCATAATGCATTAAAATCGAAGTTACCAGGTGAATGGGGAGCCCCTTCTACTATCATGTCTATTTTTCTTCATTTTGTTTATTTAATCTTGTAAAGGCTTCCATCTTACTAGTATACAGGTTGTAAGGTCAGATCGTGCTATGGTATAGTAGCACAGTTGCTGTAGAGTTCCTCTTTAATGAGTTACATGCAGACCTCTCTTGAATATAGGAATTAATGCCTGGCAGCCCATAAATTGAACCAAAGTGTTTAATTGATAACTTAGTTTAACATAATGTCCATAAATATAAATATCTTGTTATTCACCTAATTAAAGGAATACTATCGATGTATGCATTTATTTTGAAATGATGTATGTTGTAGCACACATTAGGGCAAGTACTAGGAGCAATTTGATTCCTCACACAGCTGTTCCTCTCAGCTGTAAAATCCTCCGTCAGTTTTGGCGTCAGTGTTGGATACAAAATGTATCGAATACTGACTGCTCCCAGAGGGCTAGACCATATCTCTGCACAGGGGAGTTGCTATCAACTCCTCAGTTTATAGTTTAATTATCACCTTGCTGAAAGAATCTTATTGATATGGTGGTAAGGGGTTAAAGATTCTAGCAATGTGTGTTTATTATCTTTGCTTCTCTTGACTGATAAAGATACTAATAAAGGCCCCCATACACTGGGCCGATTCCCGTCCGTTTCGACAGCAGATTAGATCCTGGGATCGAATCTGCTGCCAATCGCTTGCGCTAAACGCACCCGCCGATCCGATTTCCTCCCGAAATCGGATCGGTCCGTCGATCGCGCCGTGCGGGAAATTACCCTCGATTGCCCGGCGGTAGGAGCGCGTCGCTTGCGGCGTACGATTCGGGCCCGATGCGACGCATGTATACATTACCTGAAGCTGGCTCCGGGGTCCTCTTCTCCTCGCTGCACCGCATTTCCGCATGTCCCAGTGTACGCTATACTTCCTGTGTCACTCCGGTGACCAGGAAGTTGAAATAGAGGGCGCTCTATTTGAACTTCCTGGTCACGGAGTAACACAGGAAGCGCCGGGATGGAGCAAGAACAGCGGTGCGGTGAAGCGCGGAGAAGACGCCCGGGAGCCAGCCTCAGGTAATGTATACGGGGGTTGGGGGACAGGCGGCAGAACAGCTCAGCAGATGGTGAATCGGTTTCAGGCTGAAATCGATTCACAATCTGTTTGCAGTAAAGGTGGCCATACGATCCCTCTCTGATCAGATTCGATCAGATAGGGATCTGTCAGCTGGTCGATCTAATGGCACATCGACCAGTGTATGGTCACCTTAATGCTAATTGTAGACAGTGGTCTGCCCCTCTCAGCAGCTTGTAAAGTGGATGCAGCCTGGAGTGAATCACCTCAAGCAGGCAGCCAGACTGAGTGTAAACACAGACTATTGTTATAGCTAGTTATATTCCAGCAATATTACAGCTCATTTAGTTACCTGTTACCACCTCAGATCAGCCTATTTCTCCTCATGTCTGCTGCATGCTGTGAGTGACACAGTGAAATATATTTGTGAGCTGTGTGACAGAGTAACCAAGCAGCTCAGGGTGACCCAAACTACTATGAGCTGTGTGAGAAATGAATTTTTAAGCAGGGATAGCGAGAGAGAGACCTTAGTGAATAAATAAAGTGCCCCTAGCACTAGTGGTAATGTGTACACTAATATAGAGTATTAAAAAAAAAGTCGTTTCAATCCATAGTATTCCTTTAATGGAGGAAATTGATTGTATATAGGGATTTGTTGTGGGCAGAGAGATTTGGCCAGTGAATCAGTCCTTTTTCCAAACCTCACCGATCAGCTAGGCAGCCAGCTATACAAGCTGGTTGAGCCGGGTTACGGCCGGAACATAAAAAGGATGATTCACTTGAATCATCCTTGTAAGCAGCATTGTATGACTCATATTATTGAATCAGTCTGGTGCTGCTATGAGCCATTGAAGTGCGGACTGGCTCTTTTTTGATCCAAATAAGCCGTTTCCGCAGTAGTGCTGGATGGCTCCTTGCCAGTGAACCGAATCGGCGCTGTGGAGAGTGACTCCAGGCGCCGCCTGGCCAATAGGAGCAGGGTGGGCGTACCCTGAGCGGCCTTTAGCTGCGTCTGATTGGTGGGACGGCGCAGGGTGAGTCAGACCCGCCATGGACCAATCAGAAACGCTGATTTTCGGCAAGCTAAGAAAAGACAATTTATTCAGGGCCTTTTGGAATGACAGACCTGCGGTAAGCGGCCTTGGTTACTATATTAAACTAGGCATGCTATATTCTTTTTCTAGCAGGAATGTATCACTGGGAAGTGACTATTGTGAATACATGGGGCCTTATGGAACTATCTGTGATTGGCTGAAAGTTGATAGACATTACTTCAGACCAATAGAATGCCTCTTTGGGATGGGGAGGAGATGCCTTAACCACCCCCCTACCCATGTGACTGGTCAACAGTATAAAAAGGCCAGAAGAAAACCGGACACGCTCACTAGCTCTCTGTTATTTTATTAATATTATGTAATTTGCACCCTAGCACTATTGCACTTGTAGCACATATCTTCCCTTGAAAAAGCTTCATTTTAGAAGTGAAACATGTTGGGTTATTTTGTTGGTGGGAGGTATTGTGTAATTTACTTTATATAATTATTGGTGTAACCTTGTTCACTCATTGTACTTATAATGTACCCCTAGCTCTTATGTTTCTTGTACAGAGAATGTATACGATATAGAAGCAGTTAGACGTTTGTTTTTACAAATCTTTATTAAAAGTTAAGTTTTATTATTACTCCCTCAAAAAGAGGGTATTTGTTGTAGAAGTGGAAACAGGCCCATTGATTCATATTGGTTATGCAAATCTTCATGCAGAAAACACATGCAGATTTGTTCTAGTGGAAACGGGCCCTAAAAGCAGCTTTCCCTTTTTTATGGTACTTAAAATTTTTATTGAGGAAAATGCATCACATCCAGAAACAACAAAGAAAATAATGCATATGATACATTGGTGAAATATGTCAGCTAAAGTCCTCAATGGAGTTTTACAGAAAAGAAAAAAAAAAGAGAAAAGAATCAGATGGAAAGCGGAGAAATATCCACAGATAATAGTACCATTAACATTTGAAAAGAACAGTATAACTGCAAAAGCACTGTTGGAGACACAACTGAAACAAACAGGTCTTAAAATAGAATCCCAAGTCCCCCCCCCCCCCCCCCCCTCACCCACCATAACCATACCAAGCAGAGAGCATATTCCTGCACAAGCCTTAATCAAGAGAGCGCTTCAGCCATAGTCACATTAATATCCCAGAAATCCCATACCTTTTGAAAAGCCGGCTCACATTATTATTTTTAGTAGCTGTTAAATAATCCATGTTCCTAAGAAACTCAATCTTAGAGCGAACTCTATCTAAAGTTGGAGGGGACGTGGATTTCCAAAGAGCCGCTATAGACAGTCTGGCAGCAACTAAAATGATATTGGCCATTTTCTGTGTGGATACCCGAGTGTTCGGATTGGGAAGGCCCAATAGCAAAATCCATGGATCATATGGGATCTCTTTTCAAATGGTTTGATTGACCAATTTATGGACTGAAGACCAACATTTTTTAATTCTAGGGCAAAACCAAAATATGTGTTCCAGCGAGCCCTTATGTCCAAAACCCCTCCAACACTGATCCGAGGCCGATGGGAAGATGCCATGGGGTACGATACCATCTAAAAAGTAGTTTGTATATGTTTTCCTTTTACCCCTATGCATATGGATGTCCGGCGGGCATTGCCCCAAACCTTCTGCCATTTAGCCATGCTCATAGACCCTGGAAGAACACTCTCCCATTTAACCATATAGGGATGGGGATTAAAGGATTCCACAGGAGTCAGAGTCTTATATAAAAAGCGAGATCATTCCTTTTTGCCTATCTCGGGCCCTAGTCAAGGATTCAAAAAATGTCAAAGGAGGAAATGTGAGTGTACGGAAAAGGCTCAAAACATAATGCCGAAATTGTAAATAATCAAATAGTCTATCTCCTGGAACCGTATAGCGTTCCTGGAGAGCCTCTGAAATGATAAAAAACGATACAGGGGGGGGGGGGGAGAGATCTAAAAGATAATACAGGCCCAGACTACCCCAGTACCGCTGAAATGAGCTAGAAAGAGACCTAGTGAAAGCTAGAGACCCTAAAATAGGGGTAAGTAGAGAGGGTCTGGATATCCAATTTAAATTAGACATATGGGTCCGTCTGAGTTTAACAGTAAATTTTATGGACGATAAAATTATCTGGGTGGGGGGGGGGGGATTTGCCACAGACGGATGGCTCCAAATAAGAGTTAAAGGCGAGTAAGGGTATAATGCGCTTTCTCTAGAATTACCCACCTCGCATGTGGGGGTCGCTTGGCCCATTCCACCACTTGTCTATAATGGGAGGCCAAATAATAAGCCTTCAGAACTGGGACCCCTAACCCCCCTCTATCCCTATCGGACATCATTACCCCGCGAGACACCCTGCGTCTTTTATGCCCCCAAATGAACCTGAGGAAATCAGCCTGTAGCGCACGAAGTAGTTTTAAAGGAACCCATACCGGCAGGGTCTGAAACAAATAAAGGAGTTTTGGTAGGGAATTCATCTTCAGAGCATAGATCCTTCCGTTTCAAGAGATGGGGTAGGGCAACCATTTAAAGGAGAACTGTAGTGAGAGGTATATGGAGGCTACCATATTTATTTTCATTTAAGCAATACCAGTTGCCTGGCTAGCCTGCTGATCCTCAGCCTCTAATACTTTCAGCCATAAACCCTGAACAAGCATGCAGCAGATCAGGGGTTTCTGACAATTTTGACAGATAAAACAAGATTAGCTGCATGCTTGTTTCTGGTGTGATTCAGCCACTACTTCAGCCAAATAGATCAGCAGGGCTGCCAGCCAACTGGTATTGCTTAAAAGGAAATAAATATGGCAGCCTTAATATCCCTCTCACTACAGTTCTCCTTTAAGAAGGTCAGCTTTTATTTTCTTAATAAGGGGAGTAAAATTAAAGGAAACCTTAACTGAACGGGGGGTAAAGAGTTTCAATTACCTTGGGCTATTACCAGCCCCCGCAGCAGTCCTGTGCCCTCGGAGCCGCTCTGGAATCCTCCGGTCCCCCGCTGTCACTTAGTTTCGTTTTTGACGACTCACCAGTCGGCCGGCCGCCATGCGTATTATTGGACGCATTCCCTACTGCAATTAGCGCTGTTGCGGACCGCAACGCGTATAAAGATACGCGTTGCCACATATCTACGCGTGTGGAATGCGGCAACGCGTATTTTTGTGCGCAACGGCGCTAGCTGTAATAGCCCCAGGTAAGTGAAACTCTTTACCCCCCGTTCAGTTAAGGTTCCCTTTACGATCATATAATTTATCATAGGATGGAGCGATATGCACTACTAGATATTTAACGCTCTTAGATTGCCATTTACAAGGGAAGTTTGATTTGAGTAATGACACTGACTCCTGCGGAATATTCAAAGGTGAGGCCTCAGTCTTGTCCGTATTTACTTTGAAACCTGATATCCTTTCAAATTGGGACAGAACTTTCCGAAGGTTCGGAAGAGAGGTTTGTGGCTGGGTCAGGGTAAGCAGAATATCGTCTGCGAATAGTGACAATTTGTATTATGACTCTCCGAACTTAACTCCCTGGATATCCGGATTAGCTCATATGGCTTGGGCAAGGGGCTCTATGCTCAGTGCAAATAGCAACGGCGAGAGAGGGCACCCTTGCCATGTACCATTCTTTATTAAAAAATAATTTGGAGGAGCATATGGGAGTTTCAGGGTCGTCGAAGGGTTACAATATAAGAAGTGTATCGCTGTAAGGAATGGGCCTCAGAAACCAAACACTTCCAGAGTTTTAAACAAAAAGGGCTTGAGAGGTGGTCGAAGGCCTTCTCCGCATCCAAACTTAGGAGCAGAGAAGGCCCCCGGACCGCGCCCCATTATTTCAGCTAGATCGACAGTTTTCCTGGTATTATCCCCCGCCTGACGGTTCTTCACAAATCCAACCTGATCCCAGGATACCAAGGATGGCAGGATATCATTTAGCCGGTTTGCTAAAACCTTACTGAATATTTTCAGGTCGGAATTCAACAAGGCAATCACCCGATAACTTTGCGGTTGTTGAGGGTCCTTACCATCCTTGGGTATGACTGTGATAAATGATCTCTGAAGGGAATCAGGAATGGGTTTTCCCTGTAAAAACAAATTGGTCACAGATATGGAAAGCCATCCGGGCTTGGGGATTTTTTATTAGGCAATGATTTTAAGACCTCCAATATTTCTTCCAGTGTTATCGGGTCATTTAATAGTTTCAGCTGCTCCTCGGATAACGTAGGAAGAGAGAGCATCGAGAGTAAATCTGCAATCTTAGCGGAATGTCGTTCTGGGGGTAGAGGTTGTGGGAAAGCATACAACTGCTTATAATATTGTGTGAACATTTCTGAGATTTTTAGGGGGTCAGTGGTCGAGGCACCGTTAGACAGCCATAAGGAATGTACCATTTGCGTGCTTTGCTGTTGTCTGAGCTTTCTAGCTAAAAGAGTATGCGGTTTGTTACCCTTGCCATAATTATGCTGTTTTAACCAAGTTAAGGATTTTTCCACTTGAGCTATCTGCAGACCGTACACCTTTTTTTTTGGCAGCAAGAAGGTTAGAATAGAATAGTGTCTCATGCAAATTCTTTGCTCTATTTAAATCAGCCAAGGCCTCCCGGAGAAGTCTAGTCTGTTGTCGTTTACGCCAGGCTGCGTCAGAAATCATATGCCCTCTTATAAAGGCTTTATGGGCTTCCTATTAAGTAAAAAACCCTGACACTGAACCCTCATTTAATTAAAAAAAAAACCTGTAAGTTTATCCCTCGTACCTTGAAGAAACGACTGATCATTCAAAAGAAATTCATTCAAACGCCAGGTTTATTGCCTGACATACTTAAGATTGGGGGACAGTTGAAAAATAATAGACGAGTGATCCGTTCAAGTCATAGTTTCTATATCAACAGACCCCAAGAGAGGTAAAAGGGACCTGCTACCTAGAAAGTAGTCAATTCTTGTATATGTTACGGCCAAAACCAGAAATCGGCCAATTCTAGAATTGGCCGGCCATTTCTAGAACTGGCCGATTAGACGTCGGCCAAAGTCCAAAATGCTGGGAATTTCTGACATTGGCCGGCCAGTTCTAGAAACGGCCAAAGTCAGTCGGCCAAAGTCAGAAATTCACAGCATTTTAGACTTTGGCTGAAGTCAAATCGGCCAGTTCTATTCCCGTTTTGGCCGTAACATATTATATTAGCATTTTATTAGAGTTGACTTAGCTATAGCTTTAAAAAATAAATACGCCACCAAATTAATTTAAACTCATGCCAAAATGCAAAATCATCTCCCTTCCATTACCCATAAACTCCCAGGGTTACGATGAATCTCTAATACAGATGAAAGGAGGATTGGGACTCCCCGATATAAGTAAATACCACGCAGCAGCTCAACTTATCTTGTTACTGGACTGGTTCCACAGGAGGGATCAAAAACAGTAGTTGTCACTAGACGTGGACCCAGGGGCCGCATAGACCAGACAGCCCTGCGCTGGACGCCGAAAGACGAGAGATCTGAACCAGATGATATGCCCTTCTGAACTGCTGTTGTACTCAGAGGGTGGGATAGGCTCTGACCACTATACCTACCCCCTTCCCCCTCTATCCTAGATAATGCAGGCTTTGGTATTGGGGGCAGCAGGAAGTTGCTCCTTGGTCATAAAAGAGCTAAATGGCCCCAAATCAGACAGAAGGCAGTGTGGGGGCACTTAGGACTAAACGCCCCCGCACTGCACGGCTATCAGTTATGGTTATCTGTTTTATTGACCTGAAAAAGTGGGCTGTGTCCCGTGAAACGCGTTGTCTACAGCATAACCGTTTACTTTTTTTAATAAAGTTTCTGTTTTCCACCTATGTGAGTCTTCTCGAGAGGTAAGAAACAGCTTTCATTATTATCACAATATTGTTACACTCATAACCTTCAAGGGTGCCTCCACCCACCTGCTTCTGTACTCCACACCTCTCTGAGGTGCTAGCCCTACCACTGGCGGATGTTATCCACCAGTGTATAGGACCAAAGATGGAGAGCGACCACCCAGTTCCAGAGGGTTCCGAGAAACCGAGCGGAAACATTTTTTTTTCCGCATGCACAACCATTGGTTGCAGAAGTGCATCCCACCTTTGTGAGTATATATTACCCACATCATTTTCCAATTTACTGTCCTAACAATACTACGACATAAGGGCTCCCGGTCTCACCCTTTCCATGGGCCAAAGACGATCTCCCCCGTGAGGAGATCGCCGAGGACACTTCACTGACAGGTCCTCCTTGCTACCCCAAGACCAGTGGAAACAACCTATACCTGACCACCTCATGTCCTCACAACTGCAAAGATTTTACAATTCCCTGTTCCTTAAAAATCAGATCCATAAGGACCTTACATCCTTTGAGATTCACTTTAGTACAGGTGTATGCCATTATAAATGATTAATCCGGGCCTCACGCATACAAAAGCTGCAAGACCGATGGCATTTATACCTGGGTAATATATTAGACCCCGAGGATTGGGGCAAGGTTTTTAGTTTTATCACACAAGATGTCCCCTTCACTTGCAGCTCAGGAGAGCAACTTTAACCACTCCCCAAGGGTTTTTACCCTAATGGACCAGAGCAATTTTCACCTGCCAACACTCTTCCCTTTCATTTGCCAATAACTTTTTCAAAACTTATCACAACAAAATGATCTATACCTTGTTTTTTTCACCACAGGGTTTTTTTTAGGGGTGATATTTGTTTTCAGTAATTACTTTACTTTCTATGCAATTTTAAAGAGAAAAACAAGGGAAAAAATGAAAAATACACAATTTCTCCAATTCTATCCCCTATAGTTTTAAAACAAACAATGCTACTGTACATAAAACCAATGGTGTAGAAAGGTGAAATCCGCACAGTGTCGGTAGAGTAGGAATAGTTTTATTAGATCAAACACATATCAGGCTAAAATCCATCACCTCATGCTGACATGTTTCTGACGTTACATGTCCTTAATCATAGCATAGCATAACATAAAACCCACACATTTTATCTGTCTATTTGTCTTGGTTATCACAAGATTCAAATTATGTCCCTAGTACAAAGTATGGTGACAATATATTATTTGGAATTTAAGGTGTATTTTTTCTATGCTGTGGTTTTTCGTTTACCCTCATGGCATACATATTTAAAAAAAACTCCCTAAAGTAACTTTTTATGTATTATCTTTTCAATTCTGCCAGTTATTTTTTTTTTTTTAACAAATGTTTCATTTTGGTACAAAGTAAATGAAAATAACAATTTTATTGCTTCTCATTCAGTTTACAGCTAAAAAAAAAAAATTTCACATGTCATAGGCCTCAGATCTCAAACACCCCACATTCTATTATCTCGCTTGTCACGATTAAAATGATATCTAATATACATAATCAGATAGTTATTTGGCCACGCAATACACTGTTAACCATAAGTAGCACCAATTGATTTTTCAAAGCCATTTTTTGCACCAAAACAATACAGTCATTCTTTCTTAGAAAAGCCCATGGAGTGGGGGCGGCGCCTGGAGGCCAAGCGAGACAGACGCATGGTTCTTTAGCTCCGGCTAAATTAGCCTCACAAGCACCTCTCACCCTCACAGACCCACTTCAAATCAGCCCACCCTGATCCTCCGAGGACGGACTACCCAACTATGGGTCCTAAGAAACAAAACGCAGACCCTGAGGGCCAGGTCGCCGAGATCTTTAATCGGAAAAACAAAGGAGCGAACTCACAAGATGGCGCCGGCTCGCAGGCCGACAACCTGCAGACTCCCAGTCGCCAGAACCTGCCGAAAGACACAGCAACCAAGGCGGACCTAAACCGACTCTTCAACAACTTAGAAAAACTTATAAAGGCCACAAACTCAGAGACTGTGCGGGAAATCAGATCGGAGATCTCGTCGCTGGGTGATAGAATCCATGATCTAGAAAAGGTTCTAGATGAGGTGAGAGCCCACAACAAGCAAACAGATGCCGACATGACTGCGCTTAAAGCAGAGGTGACAGCCCTGAAAGAAGCCAGGGAGGACGGCGAGAACAGAGATAGACAGTGCAACTTGAGAGTGCGAGGGGTTCCTGAGACTGAGGAAGAAATAGGCCCCTACCTGACAGCATTATTCCTTGCAGTGGCTCCCACCCTGAAAGAAGAGGACTTAAGGATGGACAGAGCCCACAGAGCGCTAAGAACCATCTCTAAAGACGGCATCCTGCCGAGAGATGTCATCACTCAGCTGCATTACTACAGCTTGAAAGAAATCATATTGCTAGCCTCACGAGACATCCCTGAGATCACCTTCAGAGTGGCTAGGATTCAGATCTTTCCAGACCTCTCACCCACAACACTAAAGAAACGCAAGGATATGAAGCCTCTTACATCTATACTAATCCGCCATAAAATAAGGTACCGTTGGGGCTTTCCCTTTAATAATAATCCTGCACAGCGGTAAGCAACTCTCCTTAAGTGACCCGGATGATATCACAGATGTCCTAACTCAACTGGGCCTGCAACATGAAGCCCCTCCACCAACAGCTCCACAGCCCCAGGCCGAAAGGATCCCTCCTCCGGAACCTGTCTGGACCACGGTAGCTCCGCGCAGAGATTCAAGATCTCCTCGTTCATCAGCGCCAGCTTCTCCTTCCTCGCTTTCTCCTGACAAATCAGCCGGGTGAGAGTATTTTTACCTTCTCTACTATTCCTCTATGGCTTGGTTCCGATGGCGCCCATTTGTCTTTTGACTAAGGCTGTCTACCGCCTAAGATGGTGAAAACACTGACTCTCCTTTTACTGCCTATTACCGGTCAGAATGTTTGGTTCAGTTTTTCTACATTTATATTTTTCTGTTGGCTGCTTGCTTCCACGAGTCCTTCATATGGAGGCATGTACTTGTCTGGCGGTTTCCAGGATGCACAGCTCCAGACTCAAGCTGCAGATGCCATCGCAGCACAAACTAACTTTTATTGAGATATTGCTGCTGAATATCTCCTCCCCCCTATTCACCCCTATTCACTGTAGGGGCAACTGGAATTATCACATTCTCTTACTTCTACAGCTAAAGGTCATTTATGTTCCTTCTTCTTATGATTTTTTGTTTTATTGTTCGGAAAGTGTCCGTTAATAGGTTATATACTATGCTTGTGTTCATTCTTCTGCTACATGGGAACCCGAGGCATGCGTATCAGGCAGCTCAAGGTTTCTAGCCCCTAGCTGTCATCCTCCTAATATACGATGACTTCTAATCTTAACCTACCTCAAAGCCCAACCTCCTCCTCAATCAAAATCATTATGCACAACGTTAAAGGCCTTAACTCCAATAACAAACGAAGACTAGCATGTAAATATTACGCAAACCAGCAGGCTGACATTAAATTCCTGCAGGAAACACACTACAAGAGGGGCCATGAACCGAAGTTCTGGCACAAATCCTATCAGTCTGTATATTATGCTTCGGCTTCCCAAAATAAATGCGGGGTGGCTATCCTGATTCACAAACGCATCTCCTTCACAGCAAATATTGTAGACAGAGACAAAGCAGGGAGATTCATAATAATAACAGGTGATCTTTAGGGTACGCCGGTTACATTGGCCTCGGTATATGCACCCTCTGAGGGACAAAGACCATTCTTTAACATCCTATTAGACAAAATTGCCCTATATAGGAAGGGGAGAGTGCTGATTCTGGGGGACTTAAACTCATCTTTAGATGGCAGGGGCTCTGGCTCTCATAGACGTTGCTCCTCTACTAAAACATTGATGCAGTTCCTGAGAGACACTAACACATGGGATGCTTGGAGAGCGACTCATCCAGGAGAGAGAGGGCACACTTTCTTCTCACACCCACACCAATGCTATACCAGAATCGACTATATCCTACTTGATGCTCTCTCATTAGAGAACCTAGATATGACCAATATCCTGGAGATTTCATGGTCAGATCATGCTCCTGTAGTAGCTAGCCTAAATTCCTTACACAGCAAAAAAAAACCTCACTTTTAGTCGACACTGAATCTGCCTGTACTATTTTAGAAGAGATTAAGCAATTCTTCTCCTTGAATGCCCCCTCCGATACCACCCAGGCAATCAGATGGGCGGCCCACAAAGCCACTATAAGAGGCAAACTCATCCAGATATCAGCTAGATTAAAGAGACAAGCAAAGGCTAAATCTGATAACTCAATGAAAGAGATCAGGCGACTTGAAATAATACATGCTACGGGGAATGATCCGACCATTTTTAAACAATTGCAGACTCATAGGCAAGAGTTATGTTCCCTGCTCTACTCCAAAGCAGACTACTCCATGCGCCTTACAAACCAAAGATTCTATGAAAAGGCCAACAAATCTGATACAATGCTGGCCAGAAAATTAACCCAAAGACTAGCCCTTAACAGATTAAATCCAATTCGCAATTCCCAGGGACAGCTCCTCCACGACCCTCGATCAATCATACAACAATTTGCTAAATACTACAGCGACCTCTATAACGGTACTACAACTGACAAAACATCTACCCCCGTGACTGCCATCTCGGACTACCTCTCTCAAATCCCCATACCTAGACTAGACATTGCCCACATCACCAATTTGAACGCCCTTGTAACCCCTGGAGGTGGTGGAAGCAATTAAGACACTGAAGCCCTCAAAGGCCCCAGGCCCAGACGGTTACTCTCCACAATATTATAAAACCCACAAAGAACTACTAGCACCGCAACTAGCCACACTTAAGAACCGCTTAATGGAAGGCGAAGACGAACCCCCCCCCCCCCGAAATGCTTAAAGCAACAATAGTGGTGATCCCAAAGCCGTGTAGAGACCCATGCGAGGTTAAAAATTATCGCCCGATTTCTTTAATCAATATTGACCTCAAACTGATAGCGAAAGTATTTGCAACCAGACTCAATAAATGCCTCCATACCGTCATCCACCCAGATCAGACTGGGTTTATCTGGGGTAGACAGACCACCGACAATGTGCGTAGGACGCTAGGGGTTGTAGAGGTTATGAGGGCCTGTCGGACGCCTTCTCTGCTCCTCTCTTTGGACGCGGAGAAGGCGTTCGACAGGGTGGACTGGAGATATATGAGGCTGGTAATGCAAAGGTTTGGACTTCCTGCGGGGTTTTTAAATATAGTTAGAAGTATGTATACAGGTCCAAACACCAGTAGTGAGTAACATGGGACTCTCCTCACAACAATTCCCAATACTCAACGGAACCAGGCAGGGGTGCCCTCTCTCCCTTATTGTTCGCTCTATGTATTGAGCCCCTCGCCATTCTAGTGAGAAACAACCCAGACGTTATGGGGATTGATATAGGTGGATCCTCTTACAAGATAGCATTGTTTGCGGATGACACCATCTTTTCGCTTTCCAATCCACAGGTCTCCCTACCTAATCTCTTCAAGCTTATTGATAATTTCAGCAAAATCTCAGGATTTAAAATAAAACCAAATCGGAGGCCTTAGCAATAGGGCTGAATGAGACCCAGAAACAAGCACTCTCCTCAGCCTTTGGATTCAAATCTGAAGAATGTGCCCTTAAATATTTAGGTATCTTGTTAACCCTTGACCTACAGAGACTTTATGGAGCAAATTACCCCCCCATGCTAAACACTTTACACGGTCTACTAAATGAGTGGTCTCAATATAATCTATCCCTTATGGGACGCATTACAGCAGTAAAAATGACCTTATTGCCCAAAGTACTCTACCTATTCAGGGCTCCACCTATTTGCAGTCCCATATAACTACCTTCATATGGGGAAATAAACCACCGAGGATTAAATATCAATATCTGGCCAGGGGTAAACTTCAAGGGGGGGTTCGGAGCCCCGAAGCTAATGCAAGACTTTAGAGCTTCCAGACTAGCACAGACTATTCAATGGGCAACCCCCTTGGGCAGAACCAGATGGGTTGACCTTGAAGCATCCCTGATCCGACCCTTCCCCATATCATACCTTATATGGACAGATAAACCGGCTATCCCCCCGCTGAAGAAATCGCTTATAATTCAAATCACACTCTCACTTTGGAGAAACATAGCTAAATCCCTCGGCTCCTATGGGCTTAACTCCCAACTAACATCACTTTTCGGGAATTTAGACTTCACCCCAGGGCTTGATCTACACCCCTGGACGACATGGTTGGATAAGGGAATAACATGTGTTAAAGACTTAATGTTAGATGGTCAAGTACTCTCCTGGGGTGACCTATGCAACAAATACTCTCTCTCCCCCCAGCAGAGATCTTTTGCTACCTACAGTTAAGAGGGTTTGTCCTATCCCTTAAAAGGAAAGGTCTTAGGCTTGAACTAAGTGAAATTGAAAAAGAATTTATAAGCAAAACAATTAAGAAAGGCCTCATATCTGAAATGTACTCAGTAATTTGGTACCAAACATTGGAAGACACTACACCAGCAATGCATAAGTGGCAAGAGAGGCTACAATGCTCTTTGGATGATAAATCATGGCTCTCTATTTTCGGTAACATGTCCAAATCTTCCATGAACGTTATTCTTAAAGAGCGCTCATATAAAATACTATACGACTGGTATCGAACACCTTCCAAACTATTTCAATGGGGCTTGACATCCTCTGAATCATGCTATAGAGGCTGCGGCCGAAGAGCTGACCAATTTCATTGCTGGTGGGAGTGTCCTATAGTTTACTCATTCTGGCTTATGTGCTTCCAATTGATATCTGAGATACTCGGGAGCGAGATTCAGCCGGACCCCTGGGTTGCCCTCTTCCACAGATATGTACCCAGACTCTCCAAAAACACCAATGCGTTTATCAGGTCTGCAATGCAGCCCTCTCCTTACTGGCTAAAACCTGGAAAAGCCCTCCTCCTCCTAAAGAGACCCTAATCCTAAAAATTAAAGACATATACTTGTTAGAATATATTACATCCTCCCTGACCAATAAGCCAGACCACTTCCTGGGTACGTGGAGCCGGAGGTCGGACTGGACCTCCTCCCGAGCAGATGCCAGGGAAATTAGACCTTAAGCATATATAGAGGAAGCTACGTAATAGGTACTTCAAACCCGCATGCTCCTGGGATTTCCATGGATATTGATCTGGCATGATGCTACGAACGCTCAATTATTGTTTTTTCTTGTTCTCTTTTGTTATTCTTTGTTTAATTGATAAGCCATGCTCCAGCTCATTATTGCTCTTCGCAACAGTCTAATTAATAATGTGAAAGACAGACTCTTTAAAGCTCTCCATTTTATATGCAATGCCATAAGGAATGTACCACCTCTCGCAATTGTATACCTCTGACTTACTCGACATGGCTGTAAATAGATGTAAATCTTATTTTCTCTTAAACTGTAAATTTGAACACCTTTTATTCTTCAATAAAAATAAAAATTAAAGTTTAACCATTTACTGACATTCTAACGTATTAAAACGTCATGCCTACCGCTATTAACAGCAACATGACGTTTTAATACGTCCCGCGTTCCCGCCGATGCTACCGCCGTGTGTGCGCCGCTACCGCCGCTGTTTCCGTCGGGCTTCCGTGCTGGGTGATTGGGGAAGAGGACCGAACGGTCCTCTACCCAATCGCAGTGCCTGGAGTGAATGGACGTGACCGCGAACAGCGGCTACGTCCATTCACAATAACAGGAAATGTAACAATTAAATAAAGTGAAGAAAAAAAAAAAGTGAACATTTCCTATGAGTGTTCACTAGCGTCATCTTGTGGCCAAAAAGTATATTACACCTACAAAATACATTCATTTTCAAGTACATACAGATCTTAATAAAATTACACTTCCAACCCCCCCCCCCCCCCCCCAAAAAAAACACTTGTAAAAAAAAAAATCAGCTAAAAAATAAATAAATAAATAGTTGCCTTATGGACTCAGCTTTGTTAATTTATATTTTATGGAGGGAAATTAATTTTAATTTATTACATAGGGGCTTGTAATTATGGCCAGAATAAAAAAAAAAAACAACAGAAAAATAACACTTATATTTCAAAATAATATACTGTCGCCATACATTGTGATAGGGACATCATTTAAACTGTTTAATAATCGGGACGGCTGGGCAAATAAAACGTGTTTATTTTATCCACAGGATAATGTTTAATTTTAAAACTATAATGGTTGAAAACTGAGAAATAATGATTTTTCTTTTTTTTCTGGTTTTTCTCATTAAAACGCATTTAGAATAAAAGAATTCTTAGCAAAATGTACTATCCACAGAAAGCCTAATTGGTGGCGAAAAAAACGAGGTATAGATCATTTTCTTGTGATAAGTAGTAATAAAGTTATTAGGGAATAAAAGGGAGGAGCACTGACAACTGAAAATTGCTCTGGTCCGTTAGGATAAAAACCCTTGGGGGTGAACTGGTTAAAAAAAAAAAAAGAAAAGCCCACGGAGTGTCTGTACAGTCAAGAAAAGCCATAAATGTCACCATTCTGAAAACTAGAGACCCAGGCCTACTCAAATATACATATTTTGTAACATTTGTACTTACTGTATGCCGTTTTGCTGAAATTGTACCATAACTTTGAAAATTGTAATTTTTTTTTTTTTTTTTTACAGTTTTTTTCACATTGGCACTAAAAAAAAAAAAATCAAATTGCATAGGCCTCAGCTCTCAAACAACCCAAATTCTATTATCTCACTTGTCACGGTTAACCACTTAATGACAAGCGGACTTATAAAAACGTCCTGCTAGAGCCTCTTAATGGCTCCAGGACGTTTTTATAATTGGCGTCAGGCGGTCCTGGGGCTGCCGCCGCGGCCACGCCTGACGACGCGACGCGGGCGGCAAGAGGTTAAACACATCCTTCAAAAAAAAACAACACATATATAGATCTGTGTGTCATACTAATATGGTGTTTGACCCCCTTTCGCCTTCAGAACTGCCTTAATTCTACGTGGCATTGATTCAACAAGGTGCTGAAAGCATTCTTTAGAAATTTTGGCCCATACTGATAGGATAGCATCTTGCAGTTGATGGAAGTTTGTGGGATGCACATCCAGGGCACGAAGCTCCCGTTCCATCACATCCCAAAGATGCTCTATTGGGTTGAGATCTGGTGACTGTGGGGCCCATTTTAGTACAGTGAACTCATTGTCATGTTCAAGAAACCAATTTGAAATGATTCTAGCTTTGTGATATGGTGCATTATCCTGCTGGAAGTAGCCATCAGAGGATGGGTACCATGGTGGTCATGAAGGGATAGAAATGGTCAGAAACAATGCTCTAGTAGCCCGTGGCATTTAAACAATGCCCAATTGGCACTAATGGGCCTAAAGTGTGCCAAGAAAACATCCCCAACACCATTACACCACCACCACCACCAGCCTGCACAGTGGTAACAAGGCATGATGGATCCATGTTCTCATTCCATTTATGCCAAATTCTGACTATCAACACTCATCAGACCAGGCAACATTTTTCCAGTCTTCAACTGTCCAATTTTGGTGAGCTCGTGCAAATTGTAGCCTCGTTTTCCTATTTGTAGTGGAGATGAGTGGTACCCGGTGGGGTCTCCTGCTGTTGTAACCCATCCGCCTCAAGGTTGTGCGTGTTGTGGCTTCACAAATGCTTTGCTGCATACCTCGGTTGTAACGAGTGGTTATTTCAGCCAACGTTGCTGTCAGCTTGAATCAGTCGGCCCATTCTCCTCTGACCTCTAGCATAAACAAGGCATTTTCGCCCACAGGACTGCCGCATATTGGATGTTTTTCCCTTTTCACACCATTCTTTGTAAACCCTAGAAATGGTTGTGCGTGAAAATCGTGAACAGATTGTGAAATACTCAGACCGGCCCACCTGGCTCCAACAACCATGCCATGCTCAAAATTGCTTAAATCACCTTTCTATCCCATTCTGACATTCAGTTTGCAGTTCAGGAGATTGTCTTGACCAGGACCTTAATGCAGTGAAGCAACTGCCATGTGATTGTTTGACTAGATAATTGCATTAATGAGAAATTGAACGTGTGTGTGTGTGTGTGTGTGTGTGTCATATAATGCACCATATCACAAAGCTAGAATCATTTCAAATAGGTTTCTTGAACATGACAATGAGTTTTTACAAATAAATAACTGCAAAGTGGGGTGTGCATAATTATTCAGCCTCCTGAGTCAATACTTTGTAGAACCACCTTTTGCTGTAATTGCAGCTGCCAGTCTTTTAGGGTATGTCTCTACCAGCTTTGCACATCTAGAGACTGAAATCCTTGCCCATTCTTCTTTACAAAACAGCTTTAGCTCAGTCAGATTAGATGGACAGCGTTTGTGAACAGCAGTTTTCAGATCTTGCCAAAGATTCTCAATTGGGTTTAGATCTGGACTTTGACTGGGCCATTCTAACACATGGATATGTTTTGTTTTAAACCTTTCCATTGTTGCCCTGGCTTTAAGTTTAGGGTCGTTGTACTGCTGGAAGGTGAACCTCCGCCCCAGTCTCAAGTCTTTTGCAGACTCCAAGAGGTTTTCTTCCAAGATTGCCCTGTATTTGGCTCCATCCATCTTCTCATCAACTATGACCAGCGTCCCTGTCCCTGCTGAAGAGAAGCACCCCCAGCTGCTTCTCCCAGCCAGAAGCTGCCACCACCATATTTCACAAGGGGGATGGTGTGTTCAGAGTGATGTGCAGTGTTAGTTTTCCGCCACACATAGCGTTTTGCATTTTGGTCAAAAAGTTCCATTTTGGTCTCATCTGACCAGAACACCTTCTTCCATATGTTTGCTGTGTCACCCACAAGGCTTGTGGCAAACTGCAAATGGGACTTCTTATGCTTTTCTGTTAACAATGGCTTTCTTCTTGCCACTCTTCAATAAAGGCAAACTTTGTGCAGTGCACAACTAATAGTTGTCCTATGGACAGATTCCCCACCTGAGCTGTAGATCTTTGCAGCTCGTCCAGAGTCACCATGGGCCTCTTGACTGCATTTCTGATCAGCGCTCTCCTTGTTCGGCCTGTGAGTTTAGGTGGACGGCCTTGTCTTGGTAGGTTTACAGTTGTGCCATACTCCTACTTCTAAATGATCGATTGAACAGTGCTCCTTGGGATGTTCATAGCTTTGGAAATCTTTTTGTAGCCCAAGCCTGCTTTAAATTTCTCAATAACTTTATCCCTGACCTGTCTGGTGTGTTCTTTGGATTTCATAGTGTTGTTGCTCCCAATATTCTCTTAGACAACCTCTGAGGCCGTCACAGAGCAGTTGTATTTGTACTGACATTAGATTACACACAGGTGCACTCTATTTAGTCATTAGCACTCATCAGGCACACCCCAGTTTGCAGTTATTTGTAAAAAATGTTTGGAATCATGTATGATTTTTGTTCCACTTCTCAGGTGTGTATTGGTCTTTCACGTGGAATTCCAATAAAATTGAGTCACGTTTGTGGCAGTAATAAGACAAAATGTGGAAAACTTCAAGGGGGCTGAATACTTTTGCAAACCACTGTATATACATACATACATATATATATATATATATATATATATATATATATATATATATATATATATATATATATACATACATACATACACACACACACACACACACACACACACACACACACACACACACACACACACACACACACACACCACATACAGTATAGACCAAAAGTTTGGACACACCTTCTCATTTAAAGAGATTTCTTTATTTTCATGACTACGAACATTGTAGATTCACACTGAAGGCATCCAAACTATGAATTCACACATGTGGAAGTATAGAATATAACCAAAAAATGTGAAACAACTGAAAATGTCATATTCTAGGTTCTTCAAAGTAGCCACCTTTTGCTTTGATTACTGCTTTGCACACTCTTGGCATTCTCTTGATGAGCTTCAAGAGGTAGTCACCTGAAATGGTCTTCCAACAGTCTTGAAGGAGTTCCCAGAGATGCTTAGCACTTGTTGGCCCTTTTGCCTTCACTCTGCGGTCCAGCTCAGCCCAAACCATCTCGATTGGGTTCAGGTCTGGTGACTGGGGGCCAGGTCATCTGGCGCAGCACCCTATCACTCTCCTTCCTGGTCAAATAGCCCTTACACAGCCTGGAGGTGTGTTTGGGATCATTGTCCTGTTGAAAAATAAATAATGGTCCAACTAAACACAAATCAGATGGAATAGCACTACAAGATGCTGTGGTAGCCATGCTGGTTCAGTATGCCTTCAATTTTGAATAAATCCCCAACAGTGTCACCAGCAAAGCACCCCCACACCATCACACCTCCTCCTCCATGCTTCACGGTGGGAACCTGGCATGTAGAGACCATCCGTTCACCTTTTCAGCGTCGCACAAAGACACGGTGGTTGGAACCAAAAATCTCAAATGTGGACTCATCAGACCAAAGCACAGATTTCCACTGGTCTAATGTCCATTCCTTGTGTTCTTTAGCCCAAACAAGTCTCTTCTGCTTGTTGCCTGTCCTTAGAAGTGGTTTCCTAGCAGATATTCTACCATGAAGGCCTGATTCACACAGTCTCCTCTTCCTTAACAGTTGTAGAGATGTGTCTGCTGCAAGAACTCTGTGTGGCATTGACCTGGTCTCTAATCTGAGCTGCCGTTAACCTGCAATTTCTGAGGCTGGTGACTCGGATTAATTTACCCTCCACAGCAGAGGTGACTCTTGGTCTTCCTTTCCTGGGGCGGTCCGCATGTGAGCCAGTTTCTTTGTAGCGTTTGATGGTTTTTGAGACTGCACTTGGGGACACTTTCCAAGTTTCCTAATTTGATCGGACTGTCTGACCTTCATTTCTTAAAGTAATGATGGCCACTCGTTTTTCTTAGCTGCTTTTTTCTTGCCATAATACAAATTCTAACAGTCTATTCAGTAGGACTATCAGCTGTGTATCCACCTGACTTCTCCACAACGCAACTGATGGTCCCCTCCCAACCCCATTTATAAAGCAATAAATCCCACTTATTAAACCTGACAGGGCACACCTATGAAGTGAAAACCATTTCAGGTGACTACCTCTTGAAGCTCATCAAGAGAATGCCAAGAGTGTGCAAAGCAGTAATCAAAGCAAAAAGTGGCTACTTTGAAGAACCTAGAATATGACATATTTTCAGTTGTTTCACACTTTTTGGTTATGTACTATACTTCCACATGTGTGAATTCATAGTTTGGATGCCTTCTGTGTGAATCTACAATGTTCATAGTCATGAAAATAAAGAAAACTATATGAATGAGGTGTGTCCAAACTTTTGGTCTGTACTGTATGTATATATACAGTGATGTGAAAAATTATTTGCCCCCTTCCAGATTTCTTATTCTTTTGCATGTTTGTCACACTTAAAGGTTTCTGCTCATTAAAAACCGTTAACTATTAGTCAAGGATAACATAATTGAACACAAAATGCAGTTTTAAATGATGGTTTTTATTATTTAGTGAGAAAAAATACTCCAAATCTACATGGCCCTGTGTGAAAAAGTGATTGCCCCCTTGTTAAAAAAATAATTAAAGTAAAACTGTGGTTTATCACACCTGAGTTCAATTTCTGTAGTCACCCCCAGGCCTGATTACTGCAACACCTGTTTCAATCAAGAAATCACTTAAATAGGAGCTATCTGACACAGAGAAGTAGACCAAAAGCACCTCAAAAGCTAGACATCATGCCAAGATCCAAAGAAATTCAGGAACAAATGAGAACAAAAGTAATTGAGATCTATCAGTCTGGTAAAGGTTATAAAGCCATTTCTAAAGCTTTGGGACTCCAGCGAACCACAGTGATATTATCCACAAATGGCAAAAACATGGAACAGTGATGAACCTTCCCAGGAGTGGCTGGCCGACCAAAATTACCCCAAGAGCGCAGAGAAAACTCACGAGAGGCTACAAAAGACCCCAGGACAACATCCAAAGAGCTGCAGGCCTCACTTGCCTCAATTAAGGTCAGTGTTCACGACTCCACCATAAGAAAAAGACTGAGCAAAAACGGCCTGCATGGCAGATATCCAAGGCGCAAACCACTTTTAAACAAAAAGAACATTAAGGCTCGTCTCAATTTTGCTAAAAAACTTCTCAATGATTGCCAAGACTTTTGGGAAAATACCTTGTGGACCGACGAGACAAAAGTTGAACTTTTTGGAAGGTGCGTGTCCCGTTACATCTGGCGTAGAAGTAACACAGCATTTCAGCAAAAGAACATCATACCAACAGTAAAATATGGTGGTGGTAGTGTGATGGTCTGGGGTTGTTTTGCTGCTTCAGGACCTGGAAGGCTTGCTGTGATAGATGGAACCATGAATTCTACTGTCTACCAAAAAATCCTGAAGGAGAATGTCCGGCCATCTGTTCGCCAACTCAAGCTGAAGCGATCTTGGGTCCTGCAGCAGGACAATGACCCAAAACACGCCAGCAAATCCACCTCTGAATGGCTGAAGAAAAACAAAATGAAGACTTTGGAGCGGCCTAGTCAAAGTCCTGACCTGAATCCTATTGAGATGTTGTGGCATGACCTTAAAAGGCGGTTCATGCTAGAAAACCCTCAAATAAAGCTGAATTACAACAATTCTGCAAAGATGAGTGGGCCAAAATTCCTCCAGAGCGCTGTAAAAGACTCATTGCAAGTTATCGCAAACGCTTGATTGCAGTTATTGCTGCTAAGGGTGGCCCAACCAGTTATTAGGTTCAGGGGGCAATTTCCTTTTCACACAGGGCCATGTAGGTTTTGAGTTTTTTTTTTCTCAATAAATAATAAAAACCATCATTTAAAACTGCATTTTGTGTTCAATTATGTTATCTTTGACTAATAGTTAACTTTTTTTTGATGAGCAGAAACATTTAAGTGTGACAAACATGCAAAAGAATAAGAAATCAGGAAGGGGCAAATAGTTGTGTGTGTGTGTGTGTGTGTGTGTGTGTGTGTGTGTGTGTGTGTGTGTGTGTGTGTGTGTGTGTGTGTGTGTGTGTGTGTGTGTGTGTGTGTGTGTGTATACATATACACATACATACATACACATACACACACACACACACAGTGGGTTGCGAAAGTATTCAGTCCCCTTGAAGTTTTCCACATTCTTTCATATTACTGCCACAAACATGCATCAATTTTTTTGGGAATTCCACGTGAAAGACCGATAAAAAGTGGTGTACATGTGAGAAGTGGAACGAAAATCATACAATTCCAAACATTTTTTTTACAAATAAATAACTGCAAAGTGGGGTGTGCGTAATTATTCGGCCCCCTGAGTCAATACTTTGTAGAACCACCTTTTGCTGCAATTACAGCTGCCAGTCTTTTAGGGTATGTCTCTACCAGCATTGCATATCTAGAGACTGAAATCCTTGCCCATTCTTCTTTGCAAAACAGCTTCAGCTCAGTCAGATTAGATGGACAGCTTTTGTGAACAGCAGTTTTCAGATCTTGCCACATATTCTCGATTGGATTTGGATCTGGACTTTGACTGGGCCATTCTAACACATAGATATGTTTTGTTTTAAACCATTCCATTGTTGCCCTGGCTTTATGTTTAGGGTCATTGTCCTGCTGGAATGTGAACCTCCCCCCAGTCTCAAGTCTTTTGCAGTCTCCAACAGGTTTTCTTCCAAGTTTGCCCTGTATTTGGCTCCATCCATCTTCCCATCAACTCTGACCAGCTTCCCTGTCCCTGCTGAAGAGATGCACCCCCCGAGCATGATGCTGCCACCACCATATTTGACAGTGGGGATGGTATGTTCAGAGTGATGTGCAGTGTTAGTTTTCCGCCACACATAGCGTTTTGCATTTTGGCCAAAAAGTTCCATTTTGGAACTTTTTGGCCAAAATGCCACATGGTTGCTGTGTCCCCCACATGGCTTGTGGCAAACTACAAACGGGACTTCTTATGCTTTCTGTTAACAATGCCTTTCTTCTTGCCACTCTTCCATAAAGGCCAACTTTGTACAGTGCATGACTAATAGTTGTCCTATGGACAGAGTCTCCCACCTCCAGTCACCATGGGCCTCTTGACTGCATTTCTGATCAGCGCTCTCCTTGTTCGGCCTGTGAGTTTAGGTGGATGGTCTTGTCTTGGTAAGTTTAACCAGCCGGGCGGTATGGACGAGCTCAGCTCGTCCATCACCGCCGGAGGCTGCCGCTCAGGCCCTGCTGGGCCGATTTTCATCAAATAAAGAGCAGCACACGCAGCCGGCACTTTGCCAGCCGCGTGTGCTGCCCGATCGCCGCCGCTCTGCGGCGATCCGCCGCGAGTAGCGGCGAAAGAGGGTCCCCCCAGCCGCCTGAGCCCAGCGTAGCCGGAACAAAAAGTTCCGGCCAGCGCTAAGGGCTGGATAGGAGGCGGCTGACGTCAGGACGTCGGCTGACGTCCATGACGTCACTCCGCTCGTCGCTATGGCGACGATGTAAGCAAAACAAGGAAGGCCGCTCATTGCGGCCTTCCTTGTTTATTCTGGGTGCCGGAGGCGATCGGAAGAACGCCTCCGGAGCGCCCTCTAGTGGGCTTTCATGCAGCCAACTTTCAGTTGGCTGCATGAAATAGTTTTTTTTTTTATTTAAAAAAAACCCTCCCGCAGCCGCCCTGGCGATCTTAATAGAACGCTAGAGTGGTTAAGTTGTGCCATACTCCTTCCATTTCTGAATGATCGCTTGAACAGTGCTCCGTAGGATGTTCAAGGCTTTGGAAATCTTTTTGTAGCCTAAGCCTACTTTAAATTTCTCAATAACTTGATCCTTGACCTGTCTTGTGTGTTCTTTGGACTTCACTGTGTTGTTGCTCCCAATATTCTCTTAGACAACCTCTGAGGCCCTCACAGAGCAGCTGTATTTGCACTGAAATTAGATTACACACAGGTGCACTCTATTTAGTCATTAGCACTCATCAGACAATGTCTACAGGCAACTGACTGCACTCAGATCAAAGGGGGCCGAATAATTATGCACACCCCACTTTGCAGTTATTTATTTGTAAAAAATGTTTGGAATCATGTATGATTTTCATTCCACTTTTCATGTGTACACCACTTTGTGTTGGTCTTTCATGTGGAATTCCAATAAAATGGATTCATGTTTGTGGCAGTAATATGACAAAATGTGGAAAACTTCAAGGGAGCCAAATATTTTTGCAACCCACTGTATATAGACACATAGCTGTAGTTGGTATATGTGTAAGAACCTTAAAGAGTAACTGTCAGGCTGCAGAAGCTAATTTAAACCTCTATTCTCCTGTGTTAAACAGTTTAGAAGGAAGCTCAAAAGCCATTAGTGAAGATAAACATTTCAGTTACCTTTGATGTGTGCTTATCTTAAAGTCTGTTATAGACCCATAAAGACGCAAGCCGCAGCTAAACTGCAAAGCATTCTGGGGCCCTCCCCTCGGCTGCTAATGAGACGGTACAGGAGCTTCTAATCAGTCTCGGGGCAGAGTACACTGCAGGACTCAGCTATTGTTCCTAGCCACATGGCTCATTAATATTCACTGCACACCGTGTTGTTCAAGAACGAGCTTATCTGTGATCAGAAGCAGGCAGGACATGACGACACATTTGGCTTCACAAACATGGAGCCTGCCATGAGCTGTCAGGAGCATCTATCTCTGCATATACTATATACAAATTCTGTGAAATCCAAACGTGGACAGTGAAATGCATATGTAATGTAAGTACAGCCAATCTTTAGCTACTGATATATGTGTTTATTTTCTCTGAGACCCTATACCTAACAGCTCCTCTTTAAAAGACAGCTGTTGAGTGAGTGTATGGGGCTTTAAGATGCGTACACAAACACTACTGTAACGGACGACAGGTCCGTCAGACCCTCCCGCTGGGCGGGCATTCTGCCAACACTAGAGCGTGTGTACAGTCTGTCGGCAGACTGATAAGGCTGTTTCTGAACGATCCGCTGAGCGGATAATAGCCTGTATGTAACGATCAGTGTAACACAGAGAGGATCTGAGTATCGGTGATCTGCAGTATCATCGAGAATACAGATATATACCCGATTATTGATGATCTGCAGTATCACCGATAATCCGATATATCTCTAACCTCTGGACACCTGAGTAAGATGAGTGTTTGGTGCAACAGTAATACTTTGAGGAGAGCACTCATATCGAGGGTGCAAGGCAGTAAGAGATACTGCCCAAGAACAAGCTCCTTCCAATGGCCTGAGGCTCCCCAAGGGGAGGAGTCAGGCTGAGAGTGGGAAGGACCAGAGTGTAAGTGACACCAATGGTGGAGTGTCACTGACAGATCTGTGAACTATCTCTAAACAGAGGAGATAGCTCTCGAGGTCGGACAAGCCAGGTCGGCAACAGACAGACAGATAAGATACAGTGGAAAGAGACTGATACAGAGTCCTAAGGCAAGCTAGGTTTGGCAACGAAGTATCAGATATAGCGAGGTACAAAATCAGGTATCAGAAGAGAGAGCAGGAAAGCAGAAAGTCATAACAAATAATCAACAATGTCTAGTCTAGAGGTGTGAGCTTCTTGATCATCAACACACTGGAACTAGTCTGAAGAATAACAGGATGATAAGGCTAATTCCTAATCTTGGGGGTGAGCTCCGTAGTCATCAACACCCTGGAACTAGTCTGAAGGATAACAGAAATAACACAGATTCCTAATCTTTGGGTGTGAGGTCCTTGATCGTCAACACCCTGGAACTAGTCTGAAGTATAACAGAGATAACACAGATTCTTACAAGGTCTGAGTGCTTCCACATAGTGATTGCAACGGCAGACAACCAGAGAATGACCAGCACCCAGAATATATAGCAAAGCGCTCTCCAGTGCCTCCCCTAAGTGCTGGACCAATGGGAAGTGGTAAAACCGTCAGCTGACCGCCTTGGTCAGCTGACTCCCTTCTGGCTGTCATACAAGTTCTGCCTCTCAGCGCGCGCGTCCTTCTGAACCTGTGTGGACTATCAGTCCCAGCCACACCAGACATGTGTTGTAAAGCACCCGCCGCGCTGGACGCGGAATCCGCCGCACCGCTATCAAGGCATGCGGCGGTTTCTCCGCGTTTGGCCATACTACTAGGTGTAGGCCTACGCGTGCCAACCACCGCGTTGGACGAGGAATCAGCCGTCTTGTTCTGAGTACACGCGGCGGCTTTTCCGCGTTTTCTCACACTGTAATAGCCAATAAAGGCATTTCTATTGATTATTGAAAAGGGTACGAATAATTTTGGACCGGACACTTTTTGCTCAAATGTAAATAAAAGCTGAGAAATGTTTTTTTTTTACAGCAATAATGCCTCTTGTACATCGTTTTATTATATTTTGGGAGACACCTATGCAGAGCTGGATTTACAATAAGGCACTGTAGGTGCCCGAGGATGGAAAAGCATCTCACTCCCCTTCCCAAGTGCCTCCCTCCAAGGTGCGTACAGACGCACTACGGTGGCAATGACGGGTCCGTCAGACCCTCCTGCTGGGCGGACGTTCAGCCGATAGTAGTGCGTATGTACACGCTGTCGGCGGACTGATAAGGCTGTTTCTGAACGATTCGCTGAGCTTGTGGTGGTTTGGTGGGTGTTTCTAGGTTCATGGAGGGCGAAGTCTAGGGTGTGAGGACATCAGTGTCTATAAGCGTCTTTCAGGATTCGTACAGATCTATATACAGTGATGTGAAAAACTATTTGCCCCCTTCCTGATTTCTTATTCTTTTGCATGTTTGTCACACTTAAATGTTTCTGCTCATCAAAAACCGTTAACTATTAGTCAAAGATAACATAATTGAACACAAAATGCATTTTAAATGATGTTTTTTTATTATTTAGTGAGAAAAAAAACCTCAAAACCTACATGGCCCTGTGTGAAAAAGAAATTGCCCCCTGAACCTAATAACTGGTTGGGCCACCCTTAGCAGCAATAACTGCAATCAAGCGTTTGCAATAACTTGCATTGAGTCTTTTACAGCGCTCTGGAGGAATTTTGGCCCACTCACCTTTGCAGAATTGTTGTAATGCAGCTTTATTTGAGGGTTTTTTAGCATGAAACGCCTTTTTAAGGTCATGCCACAACATCTCAATAGGATTCGGGTCAGGACTTTGACTAGGCCACTCCAAAGTCTTCATTTTGTTTTTCTTCAGCCATTCAGAGGTGGATTTGCTGGTGTGTTTTGGGTCATTGTCCTGCTGCAGCACCCAAGATCGCTTCAGCTTGAGTTGACGAACAGATGGCCGGACATTCTCCTTCAGGATTTTTTGGTAGACAGTAGAATTCATGGTTCCATCTATCACAGCAAGCCTTCCAGGTCCTGAAGCAGCAAAACAACCCCAGACCATCACACTACCACCACCATATTTTACTGTTGATATGATGTTCTTTTGCTGAAATGCTGTGTTACTTCTACGCCGGATGTAACGGGACACGCACCTTCCAAAAAGTTAAACTTTTGTCTCGTCGGTCCACAAGGTATTTCCCCCAAAGTCTTGGCAATCATTGAGATGTTTTTTTAGCAAAATTGAGACGAGCCTTAAAGAGAACCCGAGGTGGGTTTGAAGAATATTATCTGCATACAGAGGCTGGATCTGCCTATACAGCCCAGCCTCTGTTGCTATCCCAAACCCCCCTAAGGTCCCCCTGCACTCTGCAATCCCTCATAAATCACAGCCATGCTGCTGACAAACAGCTTGTCAGAGCTGGCTGTGTTTATCTCTATAGTGTCAGTCTGCTGCTCTCCCCGCCTCCTGCAGAACTCCAGTCCCCGCCTGCATCCCTTCCCACCCTGCTGATTGGAGGGAAGGGACAGGGGCAGGGACTGGAGCTATGCAGGAGGCGGGGGAGCAGCTGAGACTGACACTACAGATGTAAACACAGCCTCACAGCACGGCTGTGATTTATGAGGGATTGCAGAGTGCAGGGGGACCTTAGTGGGGTTTGGGATAGCAACAGAGGCTGGGCTGTATAGGCAGATCCAGCCTCTGTATGCAGATAACATTCTTTAAACACACCTCGGGTTCTCTAATGTTCTTTTTGCTTAAAAGTGGTTTGCACCTTGGATATCTTCCATGCAGGCCGTTTTTGCCCAGTCTCTTTCTTATGGTGGAGTCGTGAACACTGACCTTAATTGAGGCAAGTGAGGCCTGCAGTTCTTTAGATGTTGTCCTGGGGTCTTTTGGGGCCTCTCAGATGAGTTTTCTCTGCGCTCTTGGGGTAATTTTGGTCGGCCGGCCACTCCTGGGAAGGTTCATCACTGTTTCATGTTTTTGCCATTTGTGGATAATGGCTCTCACTGTGGTTCGCCGAAATCCAAAATTTTTTAGAAATGGCTTTATAACCTTTACCAGACTGATAGATCTCAATTACTTTTGTTTTCATTTGTTCCTGAATTTCTTTGGATTTTGGCATGATGTCTAGCTTTTGAGGTGCTTTTGGTCTACTTCTCTGTGTCACATAGCTCCTATTTAAGTGATTTCTTGATTGAAACAGGTGTGGCAGTAACCAGTTTTGTGTTCAATTATGTTATCTTTGACTAATAGTTAACGGTTTTTGATGAGCAAAAACACTTAAGTGTGACAAACATGTAAAAGAATAAGAAATCAGGAAGGGGGCAAATAGTTTTTCACATCACTGTATATAGATCTGTACGAGTCCTGAAAGAGGGATAAATGAGAATGAAAGAGGGACAGTTGGGAGCTGTGAAGCTTGTCTAATTCCCCATCATCTGTGTATAATCACAAGTTGCAATTTAAAGGGCAACTGAAGTGAGAAGACTATGGAGGCTGCCATGTTTATATGCAATATCAGTTGCCTGGCAGCCCTGCTGGTCAGTTTGGCTGCAGAAGTGTAACACCAGAAACAAGCATGCAGCTAATCTTGTCAGATCTGACAAAAATGTCAGAAAACCTGATCTGCTGCATGCTTGCTCAGGGTCTATGGCTAAAAGTGTTAGAGGCAGAGGGTCAGCAGAGCTGCCAGGCAACTGGTATTGCTTAAAAGGAAATATACATGGCAGCCTCCATATACCTATCTCTTCAGTTGTCTTTTAATCTCTCCCGTGTCAGGTGACTGCTACAGCAGATAAGCTCATTTGAAAACACAGGATGTTAATTAAAATCAAGCGATGTTTGCAATGCTTTTATATAGTTCTAACAAATATGTATGTGCGAATGTATACCTGAGATATACTACCAACAGTAGGGGGTGCTTACTAACTTATTAGAGAAGTGGTACATAATTTAATTACAGTATTCTTTATGGTACATTTCAGGGGACCTGGCCAAGTAGTTTTACTACATCAGAACGGAGCAGTGCTTTTAAGCGCTGCTAGATTTGGGCGCTCAGTGAGTAACGTCGGTGCCGTCAGAAGACGGAGCCGAAGTTGTTTAAAAAACACAATAATTCGGCCTTCCGCAATCGCTGGAAGCCGAATTAATCATTCCCCACTATCCATGGCAGCCTGGAGGGGGAATAGTAATTAACATAGCTTAGACTTGTGCAGAAGCAGGATCAGCTATAGCCTATATACCCGACTGTATCCTGCGACCAAGTCTACCGTCGCTAATTTCAAATGTATGCCATCAAATGTTTAGTTTCTGTCATGCATAGTATATACAGACGCATGGTCGAAACATGGTGACCGAGTTTACTATATAGCCAAAGTTTTACAATATCAGTTTACTATTATGAGATAGAACAGACCAACCAAGCACCTCGGGGTGACCCAAATTACTAGGGATGTATAAGGGTATAAAAGAGACGAAAAGCCCTTCTATTAAATTTCCACTATAATGAGAGATTACTGTTAGGAAACACTGCTCTTCGGCACTAGTATTCTTTAAACCGACCTTCATACATCAAACTTTCTTTGGTTTATAACAAGCGTTTGGTGCTGCAATCATTTTGCAGAGAAATGTTGATATCAACGTTCTCAGAAGCAAAAAGCACAATACAACACCGCAAGGATCTCGCGGTCAGTACTACCCCGCAGCGTTCCTAGGCGGATTCATTTCGTCTGAACAAATCTCAGCGTTCATGGACATCAATAGATGAGCACTGCATACAGAAACGTGGAAGCATTTCAATAACCATGGACCTAGCATTCACGAAAGGTTGCATTGTTCTTAACATGATGCGCCGTTTCTTTCATAATCGCGTAACCCACGTCTGACGCTCGTGCGACCGACCTTTTCTATCATGTTCTCTGTACTTCCTTTTCCTTCCAAGTTCCACTTCCTAGACCTCCCCAGTCCCCTCCCTCTCTTTTCTCCTCCCCCTTTTCTCCTCCCCCTCCTGTTTCCCCTCGCTGCCGCCACCTCCTTCTCCTCCAAACAACACGGCGCTTCTACATCATCAGACAACATGGAGGCCGTCAAAACCTTTAACAGCGAGGTTTGTAGCTGTAGATCAGTGCAAGTATTTCCTTTTGATTTTTGTATTGTCTGTGTGCGCACAAAATATAGTATATTACAGCTCTTGATGTGCATGCTTGGCCTGTGATGTGGTGGGGCCTAGAATAGCGATGGTCACTTCCCCTAACCTTCCTCCTACGCTTTATCCTGCTACCGACTTTGCAGTTATTATGCATCTGGAACGACAGTACACTGGCCAGTAGTTACATTTTGCTCAAGCAGAAGTGCCTTTACACGTATCCTACAGTTATATTGATTTTCTTAGGATTGCTGCAGCATAGGCCTATTGTGATTTCCCTCATTAGCTAAAGAGTGAACTCTAAGGCTGCCCATACAGTAGTTCCAGCTTTGAAGATAGATTGTGCTCGAGAAAGGACTGTTTCCATTGTGCAGAAACACATAATATCCGTTTAGGGTATGGTACACGATCCAGAACTTTTTGATAGAACCTGTTTAAGGCCCATTTATAGAGATCCTCAGGGGAACAAACCTTTACAAATTGCCTTCCATGTAGTCAGTTCTATACCAGTGCATTATAGTACAAAAAGGTGCTAAATGTAACTATGTTGTGTCCTCCTTAGTTGTACTTGCCTTTTTGTGTTCTCAACACTGCTTGTGAACAAAGGAAAGAAGACTTGTAGGAGCAGTTCCTTTTTACTAGACATGTACAGTTCATGAGTATCTTAAAGGAATACTGCACGGAGCAGTGCTTTTTGGCGCTGCTAGATTTGGGCACAGACGGCGCCTCCATAGACAATTAAGGGAACCACAACTGAGCAGCGCTCAGTGAGTAACATCGGCGTCGTCAGAACACGGAGCCGAGGTTGCTTAAAAAAACACAATACTTCGGCCTCCTGCAATCGCTGGAAGCCGAATTATATCATTCCCCACCATACATGGCGGCCTGGAGGGGGAATAGTAATTGATATGGCCCGGACTTGTGCAGAAGCAGGATCAGCCATATACTGGATGTATCCCGCGCCCAAGTCTACCAGCGCCGATTTCAAATGTATGCATACTGTAGAGAGGATGGGGGAAAATGAGTTGAACTAACCCGGGGCTTCTAATGGTCCCCGCAGACTTCCTGTGCCCGCGCAGCCACTCACCTATGCTCCGGTCCCGCCTCCGGTTCACTTCTGGAATTTCAGACTTTAAAGTCTGAAAACCACTGCGCCTGCGTTGCCGTGGCCTCGCTCCCGCTGATGTCACCAGGAGCGTACTTGTTCATGGCTGTGTCTAAAAACAGGTATATATACAGATTGACTCGCACACCAGCAAGGGTTCAAATGCAAAAAGTAGTGTATTTAAAAAAAACAGTCTGTACAACATCATGCAGTAGGCTATCACATAAAGCCTTCAGCAGCCGCCAGAAACCAGCCACAGACCTATACCCTCTGAAGAAGGGACTTTACCAAAACAGCGCTGTAAGGGTATAACTCTGCCCTATGGGACGCTAATATTCATTATGAACTTTGCTCATATGCTACTTATGCATTAGGTTTACTCACCTGCTTGCTATGCAATTGTTTGTAGTGTACTCATAGATGGTTGTTGATCTTATTTCCATTCTAATGTCTGCCATTGTACTTTATTTTGAGGGCTTTATGTGATATGCATGATATTGTACATACTGTTTTTTTGAATACACTACTTTTTACATTTGAACCCTTGCTGGTGTTCAAGTCATTCTGTACTTGTATTGTAGGACTGTCAGGACGGTCTGTTAATAGACTCAGCACCCTTTAGCTGTATGCACTATACTGTGAAAAAGGTGTGCATAACCAAATATAATTGATTGTATTGTTTGTGTCTAAAAACAGGCAAATGGATTAAAAGAATCAATAACGAGGAATGGTATCAATGCTGGAGAAAGTGGGGAAGGCAGGAAGTTTAAGTTAGTGCCCGGTTCACACTTGTAAACGGATCTGATTTCCGTTCCAACTGATCAGTTTCAGTTCATTTGGTATCTGCTTTACAACGGAAGGTGCTGAATAGCTGCAGGGGAAAATCCCAGTGCTATATGTGTTGATGTTGAGAAAGAGCTAGTATTTTTTATAGCACTGACACCCTTCTGCAGCGCTGTACACAGTATATAGTCATATCACAAGTACGGAACATTTGTTACTGCATTCCAGACCCCAATCACCCAAGAAGATATTTGCTGGCTAGAACTGCCCGTTTTGTTGTCAGTGTGTTGTACATATCTGTTTTTTCATTGCTTCCCATGCAGTGCTTCGGCCTCTGTTTTCGGTCCACTGGTATCCGATGTCCAGAAAAATCAGTGCAGCACCAAACTTAATATTCGTTCAGCGGAGCAGATCTGTTCAAACAGACCAATGTGAACTGATCCATTAGGATCTGTTTTGTTACGAGTCGCTTCCGAACCACTTTTTTTTTAGTGCCTGTGTGAACTGGGCCTAACGCTACAAAGAACAACACTACATAATTGTATTTAAGACCTTTTCTCAGTGCATGTTTGCTTTGAAGCAGTGCTGTGGAGTTGGTACAAAAACCCTCCAACTCCTCAGTTTGATTCCACCGACTCCTCAAATCATCTAATTTACATATAACAATCTTGTTTATTTAACATAAAAGGCATTTCCTCACTGCCAAAGCTTAGGAATTTTAGAGCTTGCTATATTAAAAGGAACCTAAACTGAGAAGGATGTGGATTTTTCCTTTTAAAATAATACCAGTTGCCTGACTCTTCTGCTGCTCCTGTGTCTCTAATACTTTTAGCCACAGCCCCTCAACAAGCATGCAGATCAGGCGCTCTGACTGAAGTCAGCCCGGATTAAGGTGGCCATACACTGGTCAATTTCCCACCAGATCGACCAACGGATAGATCCCTCTCTGATCGAATCTGATCAGAGAGGGATCGTATGGCTGCCTTTACTGCAAACAGATTGTGAATGGATTTCAGCATGAAATCGATTCACCATCTGTGAAGCTGTCGATGATCCCCCCCCCCCCCGCGCATACATTACCTGCTCCGCCAGCGCGTGTCACCGCTGCTCCTTCTCCGCTGGGTTCCGGCAGGCTTCACTTCTTCCTGTCCGGGGAAGAACAGTAGAGGGTGCTCTACTGCTTAAACTTCCTGTTGGGACAGGAAGAAGTGAAGCCTGCTGGAACCCAGCGAAAAAGAAGCAGCGGGGACACGCGTCGGCGGAGCAGGTAATGTATTGCCGCCAGCGTCGGTCGTCGGACAATCGAACGCTGCTACCGACGCACTCCCGACCCGCCGGCGATCGATCGAAATCTTCTGCACGGACGGATCGATGGGAACGATCGATTTTGGGCGGAAATCGATCGTTCGGTCAGCGTTTGCACAATGATTTCACAGCAGATTCGATCACAGTGATCGTATCTGCTGTATATCGCCGGAAAAATCATTAGGTGTATGGGCCCCTTTAGCTGCATGCTTGTTTCAGGTGTGTGATTCAGCCACTACTGATGCGAAAGAGATCAGCAGGACTGCCAAGCAACTGGTATTGTTTAAAAGGAAACATCCATGTTACACAGGCCATTTTTTTTGCAAGGGGGCAGATGTATGCATCGGAACCCAGCTTTTAAACAATACCAGTTTCCTGGGTATCCTGCTGATCTTCTGCCTCTAATGCTGAGGATACACGGTAAGTTTCTGTACCGTGTATCGACCAGCTGATCCGGCCAGCTGATAATATTCAACTGGCCTGATCATGCCGCTCGACCCGCGCCTGCTCCATTCCCCCCGGCGGACAATGGCAGGGAATCGAGCGGTGATAAGGAAGCGCCGGCGGGGACGAGCGGCAATCGATCCGCGCGGACGAGCGAGTATTCGCTGGCTCGATCCGGCGCATAAAACGAGCCGTGTATGCCCGGCATAATGCTGGGTGCACACTATGAGATTTTTTGGCCGATTTACTGTCAGATAGATTATTTCCAACATGTCTGATTTTCTTTCCGATCGATTTCTTATTAAAGTTAACGCAATTTGATCTGAAAATGCTCGGAAATCGATCGGAACGCAAATGAGACATCTCTGACAGTAAATCGGCCAGAAAATCTCATAGTGTGTACCCAGCATAATACTTTGTTATAGACCCTGAACAAGCATGCAGCATATCAGCTGTTTCTGACATTATTGTCAGATCTGACAAGAATATCTGCATGCTTGTTTCTGGTGTGATTCAGACACTACTGCAGCCAAATAGATCAGCAGGGCTGCCGGGCAACTGGTATTGTTTAAAAGGAAATATATATGGCAGCCTCCATATTTCTCTCATTACAGTGGTCCTTAAAATGTAACAGCCTGTATAATTAATTGATTTCCTGAGCAAAGGGTTTGCATACAACACAGAATTATTTGCATCTCATTGACCATCCCTACTAGTGACACAACTGCACATCAAGCTTTATTCTTTCAGCAGAGATGTTATTTATTATTTATAAAAGATTCCTGTGTACACAATAAATATGTGTGCGTGCGTGCGTGCGTGCGTGCGTGCGTGCGTGTGTGTGTGTGTGTGTGTGTGTCGTACGCAGTGGAGATCAGGTGCTGTGACAACCTGGCTCATCAAAAACTTCACTTCCTATAGTTTTTTTGGTCATGTTCATGCATTTTTAGCTGCAATTGAAAGTACTTGACTTAGTTAAAGAGACACTGAAGCGAAAAAAAAAATATGATATAGTGAATTGGTTGTGTACTATGAATAATTACTAGAAGATTAGCAGCAAAGAAAATATTCTCATATTTTTATTTTCAGGTATATAGTGTTTTTTCTAACATTGCGTCATTCTATAATATGTGCAGATTACACAATACTCAGCATTCAAAATGAGTCTTTCAGAGCAGTCTGTGAACTAATGACCTCTCCTCTAGCAGAGAAAAAGTAAACAGTTCACTTACAGTTGAGATAATAAAAGTCAGATAACAGCCCTCTCCACGACTTTGAAAGTCGTAGAGCTTAATGGCTTGTTTGCATAGAGATAACAACTGGAGTTTCTTAACTCTTCCTGTACTGGAAACCATTAAGGTAGCCATACACTGGTCGATTTGCCATTAGATCGACCAGCTGACAGATCCCTATCTGATCGAATCTGATCAGAGAGGGATCGTATGGCTGCCTTTACTGCAAACAGATTGTGAATCGATTTCAGCCTGAAACCGATCACAATCTGTTGAGCTGCTCCTGCCGCCTGTGCCCCCTCCTCTATACATTACCTGACGCTGGCTCCCGGGCGTCTTCTCAGCGCTGCACCGCTCTGTTCTTGCTCCATCCCGGCGCTTCCGTGACCAGGAAGTTCAAATAGAGCGCCCTCTATTTGAACTTCCTGGTCACTGCAGTGACACAGGAAGCGCCGGGATGGAGCCAGAACAGAGCGGTGCAGCGCTGAGAAGACGCCCGGGAGCCAGCGTCAGGTAATGTATACCGGATCGGCCGCCGCTAGCGACGCGCTCCCTACCCGCGGGCGATCGAGGGTAATTTCCCACACGGCGCGATCGACGGACCGATCCGATTTCGGGAGGAAATCGGATCGGCGGGTGCGTTTAGCGCGAACGATTGGCAGCAGATTCGATCCCAGGATCGAATCTGCTGTCGAAACGGCCGCGGATCGGGCCAGTGTATGGCCACCTTTAGACTGATGTATCTGATCTTAATGTTTTGTTTCTTAGCTGTACTACACATACAAATCATAATATCATAATTTTTTTTTCGCTTCAGTGTCTCTTTAAATACATATTAAAGCGGATCCAAGATGAAAAACTAACTATAAAGCTGGCCATACACTGGCCCGATTTGCCGCCGTTTCGACAGCAGATTCGGTCACTGGGATCGAATCTGCTGCCAATCGTTCGCACTACACGCCGCATTTCGATCCATTTCGTCCGATCCCGTCGATCGCTCCGTGCGGAAAATTACCGTTGATCGCCCGCGGGTAGGGAGCGCGTCGCTAGCGGTGTTCGAGTGCCCGACGACCGACGCAATAGAGTGGCAATACATTACCTGCTCCGCCGGCACGACTACCCCCGGTCACCGCTGATCCGTGTCCGTGCTGGTCTCCGGCATGCTTCAGTTCCTCCTGCCCGGCAGGAAGTTTAAACAGTAGAGGGCGCTCTACTGTTTAAACTTCCTGCCGGGCAGGAAGAAGTAAAGCATGCCAGACCTGGAGACCTGGGGACTGGAGTCGCGCCGACGGAGCAGGTAATGTATGCGGGCGGGGGGAGCGGCGGCAGCACCACCACAACAGATTGTGAACGGTTTCAGGCTGAAATCGGTTCACAATCTGTTTGCAGTAAAGGTAGCCATACGATCCCTCTCTGATCAGATTCGATCAGAGAGGGATCTATCTGTTGGTTGAATCTGATGGCAAATCGACCAGTGTATGGCTACCTTAACAAGTAACTTGTCTATATATCTTATCTAAAGTTTAGATAGTTTACACAGCAAATCTAGCTGCAAACAGCTTTTATAGAATATGATTATTTCTTCCTGTGATACAATGACAGCAGCCATGTTGTTTGTAAACATTACACAGAGGCTGGCTTATCTGCATCTTGAGCAAAAAAAACCTAATTCCCCCCCCCCCCTTCTGCCTCTGAAACCTCTGGCTAATAATACCTCCCCCTCCTCCTGCCCAGACTGAGCTCCCATGAGCCCTTGCTACTGTCTGAAAGTGCCTTGGCTCTCTGAAAACCTGTAGGCGTGGCTTGTTTAGTTTATAGGGAATTAGAGTATTAAAACAAAGTATTTGGCTTGAGGAATGCCCTATAAACAATAGGAAAGGAACACAATTACGCAATGAGTAAAAGTTCATCTCGGATCCACTTTAAGAAGAACCGGCACTCCACCTGGATTTCAATGCAGCAATACTGCTTACATACCAGAGCTTGTAATATAGAATGATGTTTCAGTCAATTGATCTTAATTGAGCATTTGATAAAGGTCTGTTGATTGAAACGTCATGCTGTATTAATGTAATAAGGCAGCATGGCTGCATTGAAATCCAGGTGGAGTCCTGGGTCTACTTTATGTGCTGGGATTGGTTGCCCCCAAGGACTGTGGGTTCCTGGTTTGACTCCCTGGTGCATCTGTTCACCTAAATCTACTGGTTGATCGTTTGGTAACCGCTTTTTTTTTTTTTTTACATACTTACCGTAGTTACATAGATTACAAAAAAAATTTGTTCATTAACTTCAACCCAAAACAATAAATTAAAGTGTGGTAGTGGTAGGCTGCAGGTAGCAGCAGCATGTATCCTTGTTTGGACACTCCCACTCCCAGAAGTACAACTTGAGGTGAGGGATCAAACCCACTAGCAGGCTTTTTTCTGAGTGCTAGTGATTTCAAAAAGCTCATGCAATGCTATGGGGGATTTTTATAAAATCACATGCTTGAGTGGGATCACACATAGTATTACATTAGCAAGAGCGTTTCCAATTGCAAAGCGCTCAGAAAAACACTCCGAGTGGGTTCCAGGCCTAAGAGGAAATATCCCTTTAGGGCTGGAACCCACAAGAGCGTTTTTGAGCATTTTGGCAGCGCTGCGATACGCTAGCGTTTTGCCAAAACGCTCAGCTGATAATGGATGGGGCAACTTCCACAGGAGCGTTTGCGTTTCCCAGAAACGCAAATGCAGGACATGCAGCATTTTGGGAGCGTTAGCGCTTCAATGTAAAGTATTGAAACGCTAGCAGAAACGCTCAGCAAAACTTAAACTGAGCGGTTTTGCTAGCGTTTTGCGGTTCAGCACACTGTAACAAAATTAAAAATAATTCACAGGACCATTCAGGATTAAAACGCAAAACGCTACACAACAGCTGAGCAAAAAAATACAATGTTGCAAAACGCGACCGCAAACGCGCATGAATCCGCTTGCAAACCGCTCAGACAGAACTCTAGCGGTAGCGTTTTGCGTTTGCTGTTTTCAGTGGGTTCCAGGCCTTAGGGATGGCAAAATCACATTTCACTACAACTAGTGTCTCCATTGGAGTGTTATGCTAGGCATACACCTAGCCAATTATGCGCCGGTTCGAGCCGCTGGCTCGATACCGGCGCATCCCCGCTCGTCCACGCGGATCAATCCCCGCTCGATTCCCCACTATTGTCCACCAGCGGGGATCGAGCAGGGAATCTATCCAGCAGGTCATCGGACCTGTCTGATATTATCAATCGAGCCATCAGCGGCTCGATTGATAAGGGCTGCAATTGCCATGTATGCCCGGCATTATACTTGCATCCTTGACAAATTAAATTTTGACTCTGACTTCTTCTGTTATTGTGACAAATGTTTGATAGAAAGCGATGTGAAACAATTATTACAAAAGTTGGCTGGCCACCTGTTCTTCAAGCGAAAAAAATGGGAAGGCAAGTGTTATTAACCTCCCAAGGTATGACCAAATACCACAGAATTAAGACCTGTTTTTTACTTTAGATACTAGACTACATATTTTGCTGGCAAACTTCCTGCTTCCTTTTCTGCTTCTTTTTGTGCTATCTGTAGCAGGAGCAGTTGTACTGTAAAGTAAATGAAAGTCAAAGCACTTTAATTTGGTGCACAGGCAATCCTGACCGAAAACCAATATTAAAAGTGAGATTTCATGTTCACTGTCAGATTTTAGTAAAAATGGGATATGAAAAAGAAAAAAAATCTACTCGTTTCCATCTTGACTGTTCCTCTGTGATACCAAGTGTCACCACTTCTGCTCTTTTCTTTATTTTTTTTGTTTTTTGCTTCAACCTAGCTCAGCATTTGTTTTACCCTCTCTACTTTCACAGTTTAATGTCCCTCCATCAGAAAACGTCACTTAAGCTAAGTACTCACCTCGTGATTCAGGAAGATGGATTCAGCAACGTCTTCCAGGCGACAAGCGCTTGGCCAATCCATCTTTTGGCCAGCGGTATGTGCAGTGTTACACAACAGGCGCGAAGCGACTTCAAGCCATTGCGGTACTTTGCATGGGAGTTGATGGGGATCTTAAAAAAATCTAGTCTACCTTGACAGACCTCATCACAGTGCAACACTAAGTGATGTTTGTGTGATTATGCGCCTGTTCCCACGTTAAGATATCGCATAAACGACTGCTCGTTGCTCCCCAAAAATTGCTGGACATCAGGAGAATCGGCGGAAAAATCATGAGTTGGGTATGGGTTTTTTAGACAACGGGTGTACACCTTTAGATAACTTGGATGACTTTTGCAATACAGAGCCCGTCCACAAGCCTAGGAGATGAATCGGCGCCAGGAGACTTGGGAGCAGGATACAGCCGGTATATGGCTGATCCTGCTGCCGCCCAGGTCCCGGCCGTGTTAATTACTATTCCACCTCCAGGCCACCATGGATAGTGGGGATTGATGTAATTAGTGTTTTAATGTAACTTCAGCTCCGTCTTCTGACGGTGCCGAAGTTACACTCTGTGCGCTGCTATAGCCATAATTCCTATAACAGTGTGTCCTGCTGCTGTAGTTGGAAGGAACTGAGGAGGATGATTAGACCCAACACTGGAAGTCTGCATTGTCTCTGTGGCACTGTGTAAACTCTTCAAAGATGGAGGAGGGAGGGTTCAGTTATATTCTGGTCGCAGTGCTTTATTGTACAGTCCTGGCCAAAAGCTTTGAGACTGTCAAAAATATTAGTTTTCACACAATTTGCTACTAAACTGCTTTTAAAACTTTGTTTCAGTTGTTAAAGGGACACCGAGCAGTGCAGAAACTATAGAAAGATGCAGATCATTTTAAAGCTCTATTTCTCCTCTTTCCAATGATATATAAACCGTCACCCTACACCTTTTAGTTTTCGCTATTTTTGCGCTTGAAATTGCCGCGGCCGCGATTTCGATCACGAAAATAGAGAAAACTAAAAGGCCGCGGTTTATGTGTCGCCAGAAAGAGAGCTTTAAAATGATATCCATCTTTCCATAGTTACATTGTATTACACAGGGCGACTTTTTCTCGAAGTCAGCAGCTCCATTCAGCAGAAAAAGTCGCACTGTGTAATACAATGTAACTATGGAAAGATGAATATAATTTTAAAGCTCTCTTTCTCATCTTGCGACACCTAAACCGTGGCCCTACGCCTTTTTAGTTTTCTCTATTTTCGGAATCGCGGCCGCGGAAATTTCGATCATGAAAATAGCAAAAACTAAAAGGCGTATGGCGGCGGTTTATATATCATTGGAAATAGACCTTTAAAATGATATCTATCTTTCCATAGTTTCTGCACGGCTCGGAGTCCCTTTAATGTGATGTACTGAAATATAATTATAAGCACTTCATACGTTTCAAAGGCTTGTATTGACAATTACATGAGATTAATGCAAAGAGTCAGTATTTGCAGTGTTGGCCCTTCTTTTTCAGGACCTCTGCAATTCGACTGGGCATGCTCTCAATCAACTTCTGGGAAAAAATCCCGACTGATAGCAACCCATTCTTTCATAATAACTTCTTTGAGTTTCTCAGAATTATTGGTTTTTGTTTGTCTACCCGCCTCTTGAGGAATGACCTCAAGTTCTCAATGGGATTAAGATCTGGGGAGTTTCCAGGCCATGGACCCAAAATTTCAACGGTTTTGTCCCCGAGCCACTTAATTATCACTTTTGCCTTATGACACAGTGCTCCATCATGCTGGCAAATGCATTGTTCTTCACCAAACTGTTGTTGGAAGAAGTTGCTGTTGGAGGTTGTTTTGGTACCATTCTTTATTCATGGCTGTGTTTTTTGGCAAAATTGTGAGTGAGCCCACTCCCTTGGATGAGAAGCAACCCCACACATGAATGGTCTCAGGATGCTTTACTGTTGGCATGACACAGGACTGATGGTAGCGCTCACCTTTTATTCTCCCGACAAGCCTTTTTCTAGATGCCCCAAACAATCGGAAAGGGGCTTCATCTGAGAATTTGATTTTGCCCTAGTCCTCAGCAGTCCATTCACCATACTTTCTGCAGAAGATCAATCTGTCACTGATGTTTTTTTGGGAGAGAAGTGGCTTCTTTGCTGCCTTTCTTGACACCAGGCCATCTTCCAAAAGTCTTTGCCTCACTGTGCGTGCAGATGCGCTCACACCTGCCTGCTGCCAATTCTGATCAACCTCTGCACTGGTTGCACTCTGATCCCGCAGCTGAATCCTCTTTAGGAGACGATCCTGGCGTTTGCTGGACTTTCTTGGACGCCCTGATGCCTTCTTAACAAGAATTGAACCTCTTTCCTTGAAGTTCTTGATGATCCTATAAATTGTTGATTTAGGTGCAAACTTAGTAGCCACTATATCCTTGCCTGTGAAGCCATTTTTATGCAACGCAATGATGGCTGCATGTGTTTCTTTGCTGGTCACCATAGTTAACAATGGAAGATCAATGATTTCAAGCATCACCCTCCTTTTAACATGTCAAGTCTGTTATTCTAACCCAATTAGCCTGACATCATGATCTCCAGCCTTGTGCTCGTCAACTTTCTCACCTGAGTTAACAAGACGATTACTGAAATGATCTCAGCAGGTCCTTTAATGACAGCAATGAAATGCAGTGGTAAGGTTTTTTTTGGGATTCAGTTAATTTTCATGGCAAATAAGGACTATGCAATTCATCTGAACACTCTTCATAACATTCTGGAGTATATGCAAATTGCTATTTGCTAAACTTAAGCACCAACGTTTTCTAATTTTCAATATATTTGACAGTCTCAAAACTTTTGGCCAGGACTGTACACTAAATATGGTATCTGTGTGTCAGCTTCATGCTGGTAAGCTTTTTACTGCAGCTGAACAGAGCCTTCCCACAATACACCAGGCACTACACACTTCCTTGAACACAGCAATCGCATCTGCAATAGGTAAAAAGAGAAAAGGGGAGGGGGGGGGGGGTGGACATGGTTGGATTGGTCAGCTCTCCTTGTCTACCTGTTTATCAGGGCGGTATGGAGGAATAGATCACGCTGTGCCCATAAAACACAACTATTTGTATCCTATTTACCGCCTTCTCTGCCTCTTAGATCTCGTACATGTGCGCCTGCGCTGCTTCACTACAGTCCTCAGCAGCAAGATCTCAGAGTCGGTAACAGGATAGGGTGTATCACACGGCATCAATGACACCAGGCGTATAAGATGACCCCTGATTTTTCAGAAGATTTTCAATGGTTAAAAAGTAGTCTTATACGCCAGTGTGTGTGAGTATGTATATGTATACAGCAGGGCTGCCCAATAGGTCGATCGCGATCTACCGGTAGATCGCGACCGCCTCCTCGGTAGATCGCGGCCTCTTGGCCGCGTCTCATTAAATTTTGCGGCCAGCAGCTCATCATGTTTAGCTGCTGGCCAATAAGAATGCACGGGAGACGGGGAGAGAAGACGCGGCGAGCAGAGAGGGAGGAGAGAGGCGGCGCGGCCGCTATGTCATGGCTGGGGGCGGCGCCGGGCAGCCTGCAACGTGCGTGCTGGTAACATGCCCGGCGCTGCCCCAGCCGTGACGTAGCGGCCGCGCCGCCTCTCTCCTCGCCGCGTCTTGCCGTCTTCTCCCCGCCATTCATATTGGCCAGCGGCCTGCCTGCCGGAGGTTCCAGGAGTCCAGAGGACCCTGGCTAACCTACGCTGCAGGTACCTATACCTGTCTAAGCTACACTGGGGGCACCAATACCTGGCTAAGCTACACTGGGGGCACCAATACCTGGCTAAGCTACACTGGGGGCACCAATACCTGGCTAACCTACACTGGGGGCCCATATACCTGGCTAAGCTACACTGGGGGCACCAATACCTGGCTAAGCTACACTGGGGGCACCAATACCTGGCTAAGCTACACTGAGGGCACCTATACCTGGCTAAGCTACACTGAGGGCACCTATACCTGGCTAAGCTACACTGAGGGCACCAATACCTGGCTAAGCTACACTGGGGGCACCAATACCTGGCTAACTACACTGGGGGCACCAATACCTGGCTAACTACACTGGGGGCCCATATACCTGGCTAACTACACTGGGGGCACCAATACCTGGCTAAGCTACACTGGGGGCACCAATACCTGGCTAAGCTACACTGAGGGCACCAATACCAGGCTAACCTACACTGAGGGCACCAATACCTGGCTAAGCTACACTGGGGGCACCAATACCTGGCTAACTACACTGAGGGCACCAATACCAGGCTAACCTACACTGAGGGCACCAATACCTGGCTAAGCTACACTGAGGGCACCAATACCTGGCTAAGCTACACTGAGGGCACCAATACCTGGCTAAGCTACACTGGGGGCACCAATACCTGGCTAAGCTACACTGAGGGCACCAATACCAGGCTAACCTACACTGAGGGCACCAATACCTGGCTAAGCTACACTGGGGGCACCAATACCGGGCTAAGCTACACTGAGGGCACCAATACCAGGCTAACCTACACTGAGGGCACCAATACCTGGCTAAGCTACACTGAGGGCACCAATACCTGGCTAAGCTACACTGGGGGCACCAATACCTGGCTAAGCTACACTGGGGGCACCAATACCTGGCTAACCTACACTGGGGGCCCATATACCTGGCTAAGCTACACTGGGGGCACCAATACCTGGCTAAGCTACACTGAGGGCACCTATACCTGGCTAAGCTACACTGAGGGCACCAATACCTGGCTAAGCTACACTGGGGGCACCAATACCTGGCTAAGCTACACTGGGGGCACCAATACCTGGCTAAGCTACACTGGGGGCACCAATACCTGGCTAAGCTACACTGAGGGCACCAATACCTGGCTAAGCTACACTGGGGGCACCAATACCTGGCTAACCTACACTGGGGGCCCATATACCTGGCTAAGCTACACTGGGGGCACCAATACCTGGCTAACTTACACTGAGGGCCCATGTACCTGGCTAAGCTACACTGGGGGCACCAATACCTGGCTAACTTACACTGAGGGCCCATGTACCTGGCTAACCTACACTGAGGGCCCATATACCTGGCTAACTTACACTGGGGGCCCATATACCTGGCTAACCTACACTGAGGGCCCATATACCTGGCTAACCTACACTGGGGGCCCATATACCAGGCTAACCTACACTGGGGGCCCATATACCAGGCTAACCTACACTGGGGGCCCATATACCTGGCTAACCTACACTGGGGGCCCATATACCTGGCTAACCTACACTGGGGGCCCATATACCTGGCTAACCTACACTGGGGGCCCATATACCTGGCTAACCTATACTGAGGGCCCATATACCTGGCTAACCTACACTGAGGGCCCATATACCAGGCTAACCTTCACTGAGGGCCCATATACCAGGCTAACCTATACTGAGGGCACGTAACCTATGCTGCAGGCACATATACCTGGCTAACGCGTGCTTAGCATTTGGGACGTTGGTAGATCTCCTGGCCTCGGCAAATTTTAAAGTAGCTCGCGAGCCGAAAAAGTGTGGGCACCCCTGGTATACAGCCATGGAGGTTGGTATGGATGGGCAGGGGGTGATAGGTTTGAGTAGTTCAGCCTCTTAAAGCAGAGCTGAATTCAGAACTTTCTCTCTGCTGTATAAAATACGCAACAGCATAATGACTTTTTTAAATCATTTTTTTTGTTACAGCTGATATAAATCTGCAGTTTGTCTACTTCCTGCTTTCATGGAAGCAGACCTATTGTTAACATCCTGTGTTTACAAATGAGATCTCTGCCGTGGCAGTCAGCTGACACCGCTGAGGGATCAAAGTACAACTTGTCTCAGATAAGGGGGAATTAGATAGGCTAAACTCTCTAAATACTGCACATGCAGGGTGCATTTCTCTGTTTTCCTTCTGTCCTGTGCAAGAGTTCAGGTCCACTTTAAACCAGACCTTGGTATTCATCCACCTAAGCTATCATTATTTTGTGTTAGTAATGGAAGGACGTAGGGCTATATGGATAATGTTGTCCTGTTCACAGTGAATTTACCCATCTGTATTAGGTCATATTACCTTGCTTGGATTCCTTTATGAAAACTCCATTACATTTTTGATATGAAAACGTAACCCCTTAAAACTGAAAATAAGAATGAGACTCCCAGAAAGTTCAATTTGCCACTACTCAAACAGTGAACTAATAGTGATGAGTACAAAGTACAAATTTTGCAGCAAAAGTACAATGCAAAATCATAATGTTAACTTTTTCAACTTGCTGTGAAATGAAGTTTGCACATATTTTGTAATTCATATGGTTTGTAATTTCACAAAAATATAATGGATTTTCACAAGATTCTAATTTTCGCGAAAGTGAGAAGTGAAATGTTTTCTCATGCCCATAGATGTTAATGTGTTTTGTGAAAATGTAGTGAAAATCTGTTTCTAATGCCAACGCACTTCATTGCATTTGGAAAAAGTGTATTTTCTCATGTCCATATATTTTCGCAAAAATTCTCATTGTGCAAAAATTGTCTTTTGTGAAGAACATGGTGAAACCAATATGGCCATATTCACTTATCGCTGCTCAGTACTGAAACCTAGCAGCCTTACCCCACCTAGCACGCTTGCCATAGTAATGTAATCTCTCGCCTAACGTGAGAAAATTACAGGCAATTAAGATAGCATAGAAAATCCTCATTAAATCAGAATTGTAATTGCAAACATTTACAAAAACAAAATTTCCCATTACGGACAGCACTATGATCTCTTCGGGATTTTTTCTTGGTTGTAGGTGCCCCACAATTAGCAGAGGTAATTATCAGTTTAGTGCAACTTTCTGCCTGGTTCTTGCCTATCCATAGTCATGAAGGAGTTTCTATTTTGGTGATGTCCACTTCCCTCGGTATGTGCAGGAGTACTATTACTGCAGATGCCAGTGGAACAGGTCCATATCTGATTCCTTCTACCCTGTCTGTCCTGACCCTTACAGCGGACCTGAACTCAGAACTTCCTTTCTGCTCTAAAAGATAAGCAACAGCATAATAACCTTTAAAGAAAAAATATTACTTTGTTACAGCTTATACAAATCTTGCAATACATCTGCAGTGTGTCTACTTCCTGCTTTCCTGGAAGCAGACAATAGGGTTCACATACTGTGTTTACAAATTAACTGGTCCCCCAAGGACTGACGAGTTCCTTAGCTGACACAGCTGAGAGATCAAATTTCACTTGTGATTAGTCACAGAAGGGGGAAATTAGTCAGGCTAAACTCTCTAAAATACATACAGGGGGCTTTTCTCTGTGTTTTCGTTCTGTGTGCAAGAGTCCAGGTCCACTTTAACCACTTTAGGATCCTTGGTACGCATATCCACGCCCCTTTAAACTTCACGTGCGGATCAGGGGCGTAGATATGCGTACTGCTGCCTTACCGTCGCATTCACGATCCCCGCGCTGTTTTCCGCCGATCCACCGTCGCAGCCCCCTCCATCTGTGATCAGGATGTGAGAATCTTTTGATTCTCAATCCTGATCACCGTTCCCGTGTCTTCGTAGAGCTTGTTAACATCCCATAAGCTCTGAGACCCAACACTTATGTGTTCGGCTGTGTTCTATTAATAGAAACACGGTCTCAATAGCACCATTTTGTGGCCAAAAAGTAAAATACACCTATTTATGCCACTATACTGTTTTCCATAGCAAGTTTATTATTTTTTATTTTATTACTTTTAACCCCTTCCATCCCTGCCCCACAGTTACAGAAATAAAACACTTGTTAAAAAAAAAAAAAATTACATTTAATTTTTTTTACATAAATAGTTACCTTAGGGACTTTTGTAATACGGATGTCATGAGTATATTTTTTCAAAAAAAGTTCTTGTAATAAGTGAAAAAGTATTAAAAATCCCTAAATGGAAAAATGCTCCTTCATTTCCAGTTAAAATATTATCACCATACATTGTACTAGGGACACAATTTAAACGTTGTAATAAACCGGACAAATGGGCAAATAAGATGTGTGGGTTTTATGTACCAAAGCACATTTTATTTTAAAACTATAATGGCTGAAAACTGAGAAATCATTTTTTTTCCTTTTTTCCTTATTATTCCCTTTACAATGCATATAAAATAAAATAATTCAGAGCAAAAACTACCACCCAAAGAAAGCATAATTTGTGGGGGAAAAAAACAATATATATATCATTTCAGTGTGATAAGTAACAATAAAGTTATCGCTGAATGAATGGGAGGAGCGCTGAAATGTGAAAGTTGTTTTGGTTTTTAAGGGGAAAAACCTGTGATCCTGAAGTGGTTAAAGAGAAGCTGTCAACAATACTGTCTCATGAAACCACACACACACACACACACGCATTGATCTATGTCTCCGTATGAAAAAATTACGGTTTGTCTGAAAAGCCGCAATTTTTCTAAGTTTCACGTCATCCCTTCAGTTCCTGTAAGCGAGAGCTCTCGCTTACAGGATGAAAAACCAAAAAATTACTGTGGCCATCTTGTGGCCAAATAGTAAAACTACTGTACTTTAAACCAAGTAAATCAAGATTAATACCATCAAGATGTGCATTTGAAAACATGTATTGCACTGTCCAGGTTTTGATTTTGATTTTTCTACAGTAACGAGAGAAAATCTTTCTTAGCATTTCCCGTTAAAGCTGTGGCTATTTTGAGGCCAATCCTGATGTAATTTCCTCACTTACTCTCCTCTGCCTGATTTGCCCGCTATTCACTATAAAAAGTACATTGTCTCAGCATGAGGAATATTGGCCAATCAGAGAGGAACAGAGGTGTGGGAGGGGGAAAAAGGAGGGAAAGATTCTTCAGCCAAATAGTTAAGTCTGAGGAGAAGTAAGGAAGCAAAAAAAAAAAACTCAGCATGCCCTGCAACTTCCTTTTTGTGTACCAAATTTTGTGTGTACCAAATAAGAGTCGGGTAAACTGGGGAATGATCATTTATCAACAAGAAAAGTAATAGTGATTTTAACTTTTGGATTGCCTGGTTAGCATCCTTATTACTTGTTTACCAGGGAAAAATAAAGCATTGATTTTTGATTTTATGCCCGACAGTTGCTCTTTAAACAATACCAGTTGCCCTTTAAACAATACCAGTTGCCTGGCAGCCCTGCTGGATCTGGACATTGCCTCTACTGCTGAGCAGAAGCTAAAAACCTTGCGTCAAGGCAAGGATCCAGTAGAAGTCTATGCAGCTGAATTCAGAAAGTGGTCTGTGTCAGCTAGGGGCTTTTGCACTGTTAGATTGTTTTTTATCAGGGTTGTCAGGCGCAGTCTCAGAGTTGATGTTGGGACACCCTGAACCAAAAACTATTGATGAGGAAATCTCTTTAGCAGTACGGGTTGATCGCCGTTTACGGTACAGTGTTCTCCCCAGAATTTTTTTCCAGCCGGGTGGCATGAAAAATCAGCCGGGTGGGGATGGTCATGCTGATTGCCACTAGGTGGGTTATCGTCAACGCGCCCCCCCCCCCCCCCATAAAATTGACAGGCTAGGTTCCGTACTGGAATCTCTTAAAGGGATACTTAATTGAAGAAAAATTAGGCTAGATATTTACCTGGGGCTTCTTCTAGCCCCTTAAAGTCCTCCTGCTGCCCTCATCGCCATTCCACACTGCTCTGTTCCTTAGCCTTGCACCAACGCGATCATGCTGCCGTGGCCAGGAGCACTTTGCCTATGCACAGTAGCGATTTTTCGTTACCCCGAAGTGCAGAACGCTGTTGGTCACGGGAATGTGATGGAGGAGGCGAATGACACGTTGTGGCCATGCATGCAGCATTCAAAGGGGAATCAGAGGTACAAAGCAGCAGTGTGGAATGACTGCAAGGCATTAGAACAATTTAAGAGGCTGGAAGAAGCCCCAGGTAAGTAGCTGGCCATTTTCTTTTAACAGGTAAATTGTCTTTAAAGTTCTAATTACCCTTCTGCTGATTTGACAATGAAACTAGCAGCTTTTCCTATATACATGAATGGTCCCAGTATGGGAAAGAGGATTTCTGGGCCATAGCATATGGATAAGCAGGCAGCTTATCAATATCATGCTATGGCACGAGATATCCCCTTACACCACCCATGTATATAGGAAACATGGGAACAAATCTTAGTAGTTTCATTTTCAAACCTGGCTGCTGGTAGTAAAAACACTCAGTTACAAGGGATATTGCTGGCTATGTGGCTGTCAAGGGGCCAGGCCAGGGTGCCTCACTAATCACTCGCTGCCTGCTCTGCCCTGTATGAGTCTGTGGCTGTCAGTACAGCGTCTCACTCTCCCCCCTCAGACCAGTCTAGTCTGGCAAGAATCAGAGACCAGGTGACACAGTCACAGGACAGGATAATCAGGGGGTGAAAGGGTTAAGCTAGCATCTTGAAGTTCTAGCTGGCGGTAGGGTCTGCGTTAGATACCCCCCTCCTCCATTAGCAGAAGTCAGTAAAACCCACAAACACACAGCGGCTGGCAGTAGGATGAATACGGTGAGAGGAGGAAGAGAGCGTCTGGCTAAACATTCCACAGAGAACTGAGCCGCGCTTCCCCTCCGATCTCCTGCTCAGCTAAGTTGCGTGGTGACGTCATCTGCATTCCCCGCCCCTCCATACAATTCCCGGGAGCTGAGGAGGAGGGCTGAGGCAGCGTCCCTGAGTGACAGCGGCTGGCTGCAATGGAACAGCCGCCGCTGCTCACTAAAGAGCCACACAGAACGGGATAATTTCACCCCGGCGCTCAGAGGAGGCCCTGGTAAATGGCCCTGGGGAGAACACTGCGGTATCAGAAGCAAACCCGTGGTAAGAACGTGGTCAGATATCTTACGCCTCTCCTCCACCCGTCTCACCTCCGCCAGAACCAATGCAAATTGGCCAGTCCAAGTTGACACGGATGGAGAGGAATCACAGGAAAACAAAACCACTCTGTTTATACTGTGCAGAGGAGGGTCATAGAGTGCAGAATTGCCCCAAGAAGTCGGGAAACGCTGCCGCCTAGGTGTAGTCAGAGGTAATACCCTAGGCGCGCAGTCTTTACCTCTAGACAACAATCGTTTGCTTCTTCCCTGTTCTGTCACATGGAAGGGTCAGACTGTTACCACTGAAGCTTTCGTTGACTCTGGTTCAGCGGCTAACTTTATAGATTACGAGTTTGCAAAAAAATTGGGAATTCCTATACTCCCATTGGACCAACCGATTTTGGTCACTGCTGTAGATGACTCTACTCTGCAGAGTAGACATCCTTTGTCCCGTACTCCAGATTTGAAATTCACTTTTGGGGTACTGCATGAGGAGAATCTGCAATTTCTGGTCTTGCGTATGGCAACCTCCACCATCATTCTTGGCATGCCCTGGTTACAACTTCATTCTCCTCAGATAGACTGGGTTTCAGGACAGCTAACGAGCTGGTCGTCCCATTGTTAGCATCATTGTTTAGTGAAAGTAACCATGGGTAATACCAGCATTCAGGTTGAAGGTGTGCCAAAACAATACGCAGAATTTGCTGACGTTTTCTGTCCCAAGTCAGCAGATAAACTTCCTCCCCACCGTACCTTCGATTGTCCCATTGATTTGAGATCTGGTTGTATGCCTCCCAGGGGTCACCTCTATAATCTGTCTGGGCCTGAGAAACTAGCTATGCAGGAATACATCAGAGAAAACTTGGCTAAAGGGTTCATCCGCCCCTCCCGTTCACCAGCAGGGGCAGGATTCTTTTTCGTAAAGAAAAAAGATGGAGGCCTTCGTCCTTGCATTGATTATAGAGGCCTAAACAAGATCACGGTGAAAAATCGATACCCTTTACCTGTAATTGACGATTTGTTCACCCAGGTGACCAACGCCAAGATTTTCTCAAAGCTAGATCTGAGAGGTGCATACAATCTGGTGCGTATCAGAAATGGTGACGAATGGAAGACAGCCTTTAAAGAGACTCCGTAACAAAAATTGCATCCTGTTTTTTTATCATCCTACAAGTTCCAAAAGCTATTCTAATGTGTTCTGGCTTACTGCAGCACTTTGTACTATCACAGTCTCTGTAATAAATCAATGTATCTTTCCCCTGTCAGACTTGTTGGCCTGTGTCTGGAAGGCTGCCAAGTTCTTCAGTGTTGTGGTTCTGCTATGAACTCCCCCTTCCAGGCCCCTCTATGCACACTGCCTGTGTGTTATTTAGATTAGAGCAGCTTCTCTCTTATCTTTTACAAGCTGGATAAATCGTCCTCTGAGCTGGCTGGTTTTTCACATACTAAGGATTTACAGACAAGGGCAAAGCTGTTTGCAGGAAGAAAAGAGCAGCCTGAAACTTCAGTGCATGAGAACTGCAGGGGGAAAGAAACACACAAATGATCTCTTGAGATTCAAAAGGAAGGGTGTATACAGCTTGCTTGTGTATGGATGTATTTTCCATGTGTGGACATACTGTACATCAACCTACTTCCTGCTTTGGTGGCCATTTTGTTTGTTTATAAACAAACTTTTTAAAACTGTTTTTAACCACTTTTAATGCAACGGGGAGCGGCGAAATTGTGAGAGAGGGTAATAGATGTCCCCTAACGCACTGGTATGTTTACTTTTGTGTGATTTTTAACAATACAGATTCTCTTTAACACGCCCGACGGGCATTACGAGTACCTAGTGATGCCCTTCGGGTTGTGTAATGCTCCGGCTGTCTTCCAGGAGTTAACGAGGTATTCAGGGAAGTGTTGGGGGAAGTTTGTCCTGGTCTATCTGGACGATATACTGATCTTTTCGTCCAATCTTTCTGAACATCGCAGACATGTTAGGTTTGTGCTAGCAAAGTTAAGACAGAATCAACTTTACGCCAAACTGGAGAAATGCCTCTTCGAAGTAACCTCGGTTGCCTACTTGGGGTACATTATCTCCACCTCTGGTCTCTCAATGGATCCAGGGAAGGTTTCCACTGTCCTGGAGTGGCCTCAGCCTGTTGGACTGAAGGCACTCCAGAGATTTCTGGGCTTTGCCAACTACTACAGAAGGTTCATAAAGGGGTACTCAACCATCATCTCGCCCCTCACCAGTCTCACCAAGAAAGGGGCTGATACTCATCACTGGTCAACTGAGGCTCATACGGCTTTTTCAACACTAAAGAAACTGTTCTTTTCAGCACCTATATTGAGACATGTTGATGTCACCTTTCCCTTTATTGTAGAGGTTGATGCGTCAGAGGTGGGGGTTGGAGCTGTATTGTCTTAAAGGTCGGGCTTGCAGGGCAAACTCCACCCATGTGCCTACTTTTCCCGTAGATTTTCACCCGCAGAGGAAAACTACGACATAGGCAATCAGGAGCTTTTGGCCATCAAATTAGCCTTTGAGGAATGGCGACACTGGTTAAAGGTGCAGAACGCACCATCACAGTTTATACAGATCATAAGAATCTGGAGTACATAGAGGGTGCCAAGAGACTTAGTCACCGCCAGGCCAGGTGGTCCCTCTTCTTTGCAAGATTCAGATTTGTAATTACGTACACCCCTGGTAGTAAAAACATCAAAGCCGATGCCTTATCCAGGTGTTTTGAACCTGAGACAGTACAGCCCTCAGCCCCTGAGACCATCCTACCTCAGAAGGAAGTTGTGGCAGCCACTGAGACCTGGAGGGATTGGACAGTCACTCTGAGTCCTTATCAACAGGATGTTCCAGAGGGAAAGCCTGATGGGGTAATGTTTGTGCCACTGCCTTTCCGGTTACAACTCTTGCAACTGTTCCATTCTCACAAGAATGCTGGTCATCCCGCGGCCACCAGAACTCAGGATTTATTTGCCAGATGTGCATGGTGGCCTTCACGAGCAACAAATTGTAAGGAATTTGTGAGAGAGTGTGCAGTGTGTGCAAGGAGTAAACCCTCTGGGCAGGCCCCTGTTGGCACCTTACAGCCTTTGCCAGTCCCGTGTGAACCATGGACTCATATCTCCATGGATTTTGTGGGTGAACTCCCTCGGTCTGAGGGCAAGACGGTCATTTGGTTGGTAGTGGACAGATTCAGTAAGATGGCTCATTTTGTCCCTTTGAAAGGACTCACCTTGGCCCAGGAATTGGCTGATCTCTTCATCCAGCACATTTTCCGGCTGCATGGCATTCCGGAGAATGTAGTGTCAGATCGGGGAGTCCAATTTGTTTCAAAGTTTTGGAAGGCCTTCTTCCATCAGTTAGACATGGATCTCGCATTTTCATCAGGCTACCACCCGCAGACCAACGGCCAGACCGAGAGAGTTAACCAATCTCTGGAACAATTCCTCAGGTGTTATGTTGCAGATGCGCAATCCGATTGGGTAAAATTTTTGCCATTTGCGGAATTTGCGCACAACAACCTCAAAAGCTCCTCTTCTGGATTTTCCCCATTTCAAGTAGTGTCAGGAAGATCACCTAAGTTTGCTCCTTTGCCGGTCGCATCCACACCGTTTCCAGCTCTGGAGGATTGGCAGAGGGCTCTAAGGGAGATTTGGGGAATGGTTAAGCGGAATCTGGGGAAAGCTTTTCAAACCCAGAAAAGACAGGCAGATAAGACGGTCCGTAGAGTGGAAGTTCTCTCCAGGAGATTTGGTGTGGGTATCCACTCGACATTTGGCCTTGAAACGGCTGTCACCCAAACTGGGCCCTAGATTTATAGGACCATTTCCAGTGGCCAAGAAAATCAATAATGTCACTTACGCGATTGATCTCCCAGCCGGTATGAGAGGTGTGAGATCATTCCATGTGTTTCTTTTGAAGCCAGCAGTGCACGCGGATTCCTCTCCCCCACCCCCTGTGTTAGTGGATGATCAACCAGAGTATGAAATTGAAAAGATCCTGGACTCTCGCTTAGTGCAGAACTCAGTGCAGTATTTGGTCCACTGGAAAGGATATGGCATAGAGGAAAGATCTTGGGTGCCAGATTCCCGCATGCATGCGGAGTAGTTAAAAAAGAAGTTTCATGACTTACATCCTGGGAAGCCTGGTGGGAAGTGTCCGGAGTCCACTCCTCGGGGGGGGTACTGTAATGGATGTCGGAGACACCGCCGCGCGGTCTGACAGTGAGGCGGCTGGAGCCGCGTTCAGACTGGCGGTTTCTCCGCAACAGCAGCGTGCGCCTGATTTGTCTGAGCCTAGTAGCGCACACAGATGGAGAGCTACACGCGCGCGCGCTAACAGACAAGCCCTTTATGCCAATAGGAGGAAGATCAGCTGATCTGGACAATCAGCTGATCCCAGAGCAGCAGGTGATTGGCTGAATGGGACTGGGTGGCGCTGAGGAGCGCTCTGCTAAATATACTTCTTCCATGTCAGTTGCTGGTTGTCTGCCGTTGCAAATGCTTACGTGTTAGCACTCAGACCTTAGTCAGATCCTTCAGTGTGGTTGAACCAGGTGGACCTGGGAATCCACACTTAGCCAGATTACTGTGTTATCATTGTGTTATATATCAGACTAGTTCCAGGGTGTTGAGACCATGGACCTCACATCCAAGACTAGGGATACTGTGTCATTACTGTGTTATTCTTAGACCAGTTCCTGGGTGTTGAGAACACGGACCTCACACTCTAGATTAGGCCTATGCTTGATATCTGTTATGACCTATTGCTTTCCTGACCCTCCTTTTGCTCTCTGATTTGGTACCTACACATATCTGATTACTTGTTGCCAACCCTGCCTGTCCTGGTTACTGAATCAGTCTTCTGTCTCTGTACCTTATCTGCTCGTGTGTTACCGACCCGGCCTGGCCGACCTCTCTCACTGTCTGCAGAGACTCCCTGTCTCTTAAAGGGTCCTCTCCGCAAATCCAGTCAGGGGCTCCATCTCTTAGATGTCCCTTGACTGCAGTAGAGTCTGATTCCCAGCTGTCAGGGAATCACTGGCTCATATACTGTGGCACCAAACACTTACACTTTGTCAGGTGTCCAGAGGTTAGTTATACTTGTATTATTGGTGATTCTGCAGATCATCAATAATCAGGTGTATATCTGTATTCTTGGTGATACTGCAGATCACCAATAATCAGATTCTCTCTGTGTGCTGACACCGATCGTTACAACGGGGCTTTAAAGGAAAACTTAAGTCAAAATCAAAAAATGACTTTTACTCACCTGGGGCATCCCTCAGCCCCCTGAAGCAGTATGGTGCCCTCGCAGCTTCGATCCGATCCTCCTGTCCCCGCCGGCGGCTGCTTCCGGGTTCGGCGACAGCCGCCGACAGGCTGGGAACGTGAGTGATTCTCCGCGTTCCCAGCCGCTATATCACCCTCTATGCTGCTATAGCGTATATGTTATACGCTATAGCAGCATAGAGGGTGATATAGCGGCTGGGAACGCGGAGAATCACTGGCGTTCCCAGCCTGTCGGCGGCTGTCGCCGAACCCGGACGTAACCACCGGCGAGGACAGGGGGATCGGATCGAGGCTGCGAGGGCACCATACAGCTTCAGGGGGCTGAGGGAAGCCCCAGGTGAGTAAAACTCATTTTTTGATTTTGACTTAAGTTTTCCTTTAAAGTATAGGAAAGTGGAAAACCGCTCTGAAAAAGGCTAGATCAGAGCGGTTTTCCAGGCGTTTTTGTTAGAGAAGCTGTTCAGTAACAGCTTTTACTGTAACAATATTTGTAATCTGCTACACAAAAACGCTCCAAAAGATGCTAGACATGTTTAGAAAACGTCTCTAAACATGCCTAGAATTGCTCTGAAATCTGCTTAAAAAATCTCTAGTGTTTTGCAGATCTGCTAGAGGTTTTTGGTGTGCACTGGGCCCAACAGTTAAGATCCACTTTAACTTGGTTTCACTTTTGCGGATAGCACTGAAAGGGTTAAGCCTTAGTGTTTGCTATGTAAAGAACTGCCTTGACAGTCTATTCACATTTGCTGCTAAGAACTATTTAGATATTTTGGTCTGGCTAAATAAACACAGAACTTGGCGAAATTAATTTATTCAGCAGCTATATTTGGAATAAAGACCTTTCACTGTATGCCGTGCTAAAGTTTGGGTCCATTTTTAAGAAGGTTCTTAAAGGAAAACTAAAGTCAGAGTAAAAAGGCCAGTTTTAGTTTCCTGGGGCTTATATCGGCCCCCTGCAGTCGCCCTGTTCCGGTGCCGGTACTCTAGGATCCTCCTATCCCCCTGCCGCAGATCAGTTTCGATATTGCCTGTTGCCGAAGAACACTGCCCGCGTGTGTCCTCGTTCGTGAGCAGGACGCTCCCAGCGACGGGAGCACGAACGAGGACACGCGGGCAGTGTTCGGCAACAGGCAATATCGAACAGGCGCAGTAGATATTTTCTCGTACAGCACGGAATACTCCTGGAGATGGGTACGCAAACAAGTCGGCAAAATAGAAAGTGAGCCACAGCAGGGACCGGTTGATCGGTGAGTGACGGAGCAGGCACAGGGCAACTGCAGGGGAGCAGTAGAAGCCCCAGGTAAGTAAAACTGTCTTTTTCACTCTGAATTAACCTCCTTGGCGGTAAGCCGCGCAGGAGGTTTTCTCAGGCCCTGCTGGGCCGATTTTTTTTTTTTGCTGGACGCAGCTAGCACTTTGCTAGCTGCGCCAGCACACCAATCGCCGCCACCCCGCGCTCGATCGCCGCTATCTACGCCGCCGTAGAGCCCCCCCCCCCCCCTAGACCCCTGCGCTGCCTGGCCTATCAGCGCCAGGCAGCGCTAAGGGGTGGATCGGAACGCCCTTAGACGTCACGACGTCGGTGACGTCATCCCCCCCCTCCCCCCGTCGCCATGGCTACAGGGGGAAGCCCTCCAGGAAATCCCGTTCTTTGAACGGGATTTCCTGATCGCCTATCGCCGGAGGCGATCGGAGGGGCTGGGGGGATGCCGCTGACCAGCGGCTATCATGTAGCCCTGGGTATCTGCGTCCATCTGCCGTGTCCGTGGTAGCCCGAGTGCGCAGGTGTCGGGCATGTGTGCTAGCGGATAGGTGAGTGTGAGCTCCACTGCAAAACTTGCCACAGGACCGGGGGTCTTTCAGGAATCAAATGCCGCTACAGTTACATGCCCTGCCCCTTTTCGTGCGAGATCTTTCAAGCTTGGCGGAACGATTGATCAGAATTACGATCAGACCTATCCCTGGCAGACTCAATCATTATGAATGCCACAAGTCTAGTAATGGATATACAGACCGGTATTGCTTTTCAATGAGAGCCAAATAATGTTGAGTTGATGCGGCATTATGAAAATTTTGTATGTACATTTATACAGCTTGAACATGAACCAATTAAATCCGGCTCAGTAAAATTCAATTGGTCCATTTTCAAGCTGCATAAACTTGCATACACAATTTTCATAATCTTGCATCTCCTTGAACATCCCTATTAAGCAAATAAAAAGGAAGGGGGGTGAGCTGTCGCCCTAAATGGAAAAAAAACAGAGACGAAGGGAGCCCAAATGGTGCAGTATGTCACACTCAATAGATGAAATAAGAAATGCTATACGGAAGGTACTCACAAAGGAGGGTTGCAATGGGGCAATCAACCGCTGCAGGCAGGTGGAGATCAATAACTCCAACTCCTCGGGTTTCCTGGTCAGCCAAAAATGGTTGCACCTTTCAAGGAAAAAAGGGTCCTAGGGACCCGTAGACTTGGGTCCTAGGGTATCACGCACAGGATGAAAAGGTGCCCAAAGGATTATAAAATGAATTAAAAACTAAAATAAATACGTTTTGAAGTGTGGCTTACCGCAATGAAGACCCATTCATATATAAATGAATAATCTTTAATAGCACGGTCAACGCGTTTCTTGGGTCTCTGCCCACTTCCTCAGGCCAAATCAAGTGCCACGCTATGTTCAGAGACAGAAATAGAGCGCTCTATTTGCATGTGTGGTTCAGTCTTTAGAGGACCACGCATGTGCAGGACTCTTAAGGAGGCGGGTGTGAGGATGTGACAGGTACGCAGCAGGGGCAAGCTTGAGCAATTATTATATGACCGTTCAGGGTCCACTTAAAAAGTATAGTGCTGCCCAGAATTATTCATACACCTGGCTCATTTTGACGTAAAGTTACTTTTATTCAACCAGCAAGTCATTTTTTTGACGGGAAATGACATAGGTGTCTCCCAAAAGATAATAAGGCGATGTACAAGAGGCATTATTATGGAAAAAAACATTTCTCAGCTTTTATTTGCTTATTTATTCATCCCCTTCACAAACTGTCAGTCTGTGAAAAAATTATATACCATTCCAAATAGTCCAAGCTGTTCTAAAGCATCCTAATTTCCCTGATTAATTGGGAGCAGCTGTTTTAATCAACTCAGCAGGTGAAAAACAGCAGCTCTCTGTAGTTGGTTTGTGGACAGTTATGGCTAAGACAAAGGAGCTCTGTGAAGACCTGCGACTGCACATTGTGGCTGCTCACAAGTCAGAAAAGAGCAATACATGTGGAATCTCAAGGACACCAGGCAGTCTGCAGAGAAACTTGGCCTTGGGCACCAGTTTCAGCACAGCAATGACCCAAAACACACAGCAAAAGTGGTGAAGAAATGGTTAGCAGACAACAACATTAACGTTTTGGAGTGGCCCAGCCAGAGTCCTGACTTGAATCCAATTGAGAATATGTGGAGGGAAGATCAGGGTGATGGCAAGAAGACCCTCCAACCTGAAAGATTTGGAGCTCATTGCTAAAGATGAATGGGCAAAAATACCTGTGGAGACATGCAAAAAGCTGGTCTGCAATTATAGGAAGCGTTTGATTTCTGTAATAGCAAATAAAGACTTTTACATTGATTATTGAGAAGGGTATGAATACATTTGGACTGGGCACTTATTGCTCAAATGTACGTAAAAGCAAGAAATGTTTTTTTTTTCCCCCCACAATAAATGCCTCTCGTATATATCGTCTTATTATCTTTTGCGAGACACCTATGTCATTTCCTGTCAAAAAATGACTTGCTGGTTGAATAAAAGTAATTTTAAGTCAAAATTTGTCAGGGGTATGAGTAATTATGGGCAGCACTGTACAACTGTTATTTTTAGGAGGATAGATGCAATTGTTTCTCATCGGTTTATTTTTACCTTTGTATTCCTTTATGGGGTGCTTAATGTCCTCAACATTAAGGCTCCTTTTCCACTTGCAAGTGCAAATGCGTTTGCACTTTCAAAGGCTTCTTTTCCACTCGACACGATTGCGATGTGAACTGTCGGAGCGAAACATGATCGCAACCATAATCGCACAGCACTACGGTTGCGATTAGCAAGAGATCGACACGCACTATAAGAAAAAGTGCACCTCGATTTACATGTAAATCACGGTGCATTAGTGGTCGGCAAAATGCCAGCCATCCGCTTCGCTTGTTCAAGCGGATTGCAGCTACTGGTAAAAGGTCCTAAAGGGGTATGCTGCATACACAATCTTTCTCACAGGGGGTTATATGGTGTAATCTTTTTGAGAAACTCTTTTCTAGACAACCAGTGTTTAGTGGACAGTTCGCCTACTATGTAAGTGTCTACTTATGTGGCTAGGAACTTAAAGGCGCCATCTATTAAAGTAGTTAGCCTGCAGCTCATGCAAAGTCTTTAGCCAATGATTAATTTATCGTTGAGAAGCTATACGCATTTTCATGGGTGTGCAGTGCAGTTATGCTTTTTCAGTTCTTTGATAATGTGAATGCCAGATAACATTAAATGGCTTGCTTTTAGTACTGCTCTCCACAGAATCATTTACATGAAAGGTACCTGGGTTCTCATAACTTTACCTTATTACAGTTACTCCTTTACTGTGTATTAAAGAGCAAAAAAACAAAAAAAAACACAGAATGGCCATGTCAAAAGAAAAATCTGGCCGTGTAGTGAGGTAAGCTTGGATGCCTGTATTGGTTATCTTGGTAGATAGTGGAAGAGGAAAGTGTTTAAAATGTATAATAGTTACCATAACTAATTAAGTTTGTCATTTTTTCCAGGGTCGACTTCAGGGTATAGAAGTGCCCCATATCGATCTAGACAGGTTTGAATATTTCATAAGAAACCTGTAACCTTAATTCTGCATGTTTTTGTTAAGAGTTCGCTGTGTTTTTATAATTGTCATGTAAAGAACAGTGTACAACAGAGTAGTTAAAATTATTTAAGTTCTCTTTTGCATATTGGTTGAAGGCTTTTGATCATATAGTAGTGAAGCAGTGGCATGAGTTAGATTGGTTTATGAACCAGCAGTGTATACTAAGCTATGGTTTGATTTTGCTTATCTGGGTTTCTTTTGCTTTTCTGTTTTTTTGTTTTGTTTAAAGAAAGGCTTCTAAGAATTGTGATATTGATGCTTTCAGATAAAATGAAAAGTGATAAAATGAAAGTCACACGCATTGAAGCGAGTTGTTTTTGAAGCTTTTATAGAAGCATAAAGGAAAGAAGTGTGTATATTTTTTGTACTTTTTTATGATGAATTTTGGTAATATGTAAAAAACATACTGGACTAAGATTGCTGCCATTGCAAGCCAGCAACTATTGCAGATAGTTAGACCATTGTAATCAGTAATGTATGAAACTGAGGTAGTGCTTTTGCTTTAAAATGCCTGCTTTTCACAATAAATGGAGGTGCTTTTATACAGGAAAAAGGATATTCAGATGAATTGTCTCGCCTACTGGCCTTTCCCTCTTTGAATGAAAGATTCAAGCCAGGCATATATTATGCACTATGTTTAATATATTTGATGTTAGATTCAATATAAACATTGAACCTAATGAAAACCTATTAAAAATAAAGCTCTTCCGATTGATGATAAATCATTTTGTTGATCAAATGAAATGCCAATGTTGATGTGGATGGATATTGATATGGTCTAGGGAACAGGGTAGCCACAAGCAGAGCAGTCCAGGAGCGAAAGCTGTGTTAGGATGGTATGGCATCAAGCAATAGAAAGCTTGCAGCTGTAGAGGTGAAGTTTTATATTTGGTAACCTCACATTCACAGATTTGGCAGGGTTTTACTATATCTATTTTTTATCAATACAGTTCTTGTCAGTTATTGTAATACGCTAGGTAATATGTATAATGGTGGCCACTAGCGAATCAATCTTTTTCACCCAATCTTACCATTTCTATGTAATATAAGGAGTTGCATAAATTATCCATTCAATATTCACTCAATTTACCCGTATACTACATAGGTTTAGTAAAATTGGATGAAATAGATTGGATAATTTGTGGCCACCTTAAGATGCTAAATATTTTTGTAGGCTCATATTTACAGTTTAAGCCACTTGGTTATTTTCTGTAATTTATAGAATTTTTCTTATTATTACTTTCAGATGTGCCTCTTAAACCAGAATTTAAATCCGTTTGCATCTGTGGGTTTTTGCCTCATACGTTCCTGACAATTTTGTCTCTGCAGCTGTCACTATTTAAAGAGAGTCTGAAGCGAGAATAAATCTCGCTTCAGACCTCATAGCTAGCAGGGGCATGCGTGCCCCTGCTAAAACGCCGCTATAGCGCGGCTTAACGGGGGTCCCTGTCCCCCCAAACCCCCTCCGTGCAGCAGGGGAGCGCTTCCTGGTTGGGGCAGGGCTAACCGCCGCAGCCCTGCCCCATGCGCGTCTGTCAGACGCGTATCTCCGCCTCTCCCCCGCCCCTCTTAGTCTTCCTTCACTGAGAGGGGCGGGGGAGAGGCGGCGATGCGCGTCTGATAGACGCGCTGGGAGGCAGGGCTGCAGCCGTTAGCCCTGCCTCCAGGAAGAGACAGCCAGCGACCATTTTACGACCAAGTATTGCGGGGGGTGGGTTGGGGGTGAAGGGACCCCCGTTAAGCCGCAGGATAGCGGCGTTTTAGCAGGGGCACACGTGCCCCTGCTATATATGAGAGCTGAAGCGAGATTTAGTCTCGCTTCAGTGTCTCTTTAAATAACATTCCCATCACTTATAACATCTAAGTGATGTGTATGTATGTGTATGTATGTGTATGTATGTGTATGTATGTGTATGTATGTATATATGTATAAATATATGTATATATGTGTGTGTATATATATATATATATATATTTAACCCTAATAATTGTTCATAAAATGTGATCTGGTCTTCATCTAAGTCACAGTAATAGACAATCAGTCTGCTTAAACTAATACACAAATAATTAAATGTTTCCATGTTTCTGTTGAACACACCATGCAGACATTCACAGTGCAGGTGGAAAAGTATGTGAAAGAGAACCCGAGGTCGGTTCTAAGAACACTAATTGCTCACAGAGGGTGGGTCTGCATATACTGCCCAGCCTCTGTTGCTATACTGATCCCCCGACAGGCCCCCCGCGCTCTGCTTGTCCCCCATAAATCATATGCCGAGCTTTTGACACGCAGCGTGTCGCAACCGACTGTTTACCTCTGCATGTGTCAGTCTCTGACGCTCCCCCGTCTCCTCCATAGCTCCGGTCCCTGCCCCCACGTCCCTTCCCTCTAATCAGCTGGGAGGGAAGAGACGCAGGCGGCGACCGGAGCTATGGAGAAGGCGGGGGAGCGGCAGAGACTGACACATGTAGAGGTAAACAGCCGGCTGCGACACGCTGCGTGTTGTCAGCTTGGCGTATGATTTATGGGGGACAAGAAGAGCGCAGGGGGGCCTGTGGGGTGGGATCAGTATAGTAACAGAGGCTGGGCAGTATATGCAGACCCAGCCTCTGTGTGCAATAAGTGTTCTTAGAACCCACCTCGGTTTCTCTTGAACCCTTGGATTTAATAACTGGTTGAACCTCCTTTGGTAGCAATAACTTCAATCAATCGTTTTCTGTAGTTGCAGAAAAGATGTACACAACAGTTTACAGAACTGTTTAAGTTCAGCAATATTCTTGGGATGTCTGGTGAAATTCGCTTTCTTGAGGTCATGCCACAGTAACTCAATCGGGTTGAGGTCAAGAAGACTCTGACTGGGCCATTGGAGAAGGTGTATTTTCTTCTGTTTAAGCCATTCCGTTGTTGATTTACTTCTATGTTTTGGGTTGTTGTCCTGTTGCAACACCCATCTTCTGCTGAGCTTCAGCTGGTGGACAAATTGCTTTAACCCTTTCGGGACCGGCCGCTTAACCCCCCCTTCAGGACCAGGCATTTTTGCAGAAGGGGGTGGGGGGGGGGGCGTTTGGGAGGTCAGGCAGCCGGATCCCTGCAGGGTCTTGCTGGGCTGTCTTTCCCCCTGTGTGGCCAGGTGTCCCCACCCCCCCTTGTCAGCAGCAATCACTCACCTTCCAGGCTCCAGCGACGAGCCGCAGCGGGCCCCTCCGCTCTTGCCGGCATCTCTGCTCCTACTGCTGCTCAGTTCCTGGTCGCGGCTTGATGACGTCATCAAGCCTGGACCCGGTGCTGCCGTCAGAAGGAGCAGAGATGCCGGCAAGAGCGGTGGGGGGCGCCGATCGTCGCGGTAACGGCAGGGAGGTTAGTGGATCCTCTTCCCCCCCCCCCCCCCCCTGCCGCTGACGGCGATTGTAGTGATCACATGATCAGCAGCCATACGCGATGGCTGCTGATCACTGAGGGGAGATGTCAGCAGTCATATGACAGCTTAATCTCCCCTCTCCGGTGCGCACGATCGCCTCGGGACGGGTTGTTAGTGCGAACGTTGAATAAATGTCCAGTCAGAACGGTAGCACCAGCTGCTGGACGTTGATTCAACGTACTTGGTCCCCAAAAGGTTAAGTTCTGCTGCAAAATGTCTTAATAAACTTATCCTAAATGTTTCCTTCGATGATAGCAATTCCTCTAGGCCCTGATGCAGCAAAGCAGCCCCAAACCATGATGCCCCCACCACCATACTTGACAGTTGGGATGAGGTTTTTATGTTAGTGTGCTGTGCCTCTCTTTCTTCACACATGTGTTGCGTGTTTCTTCCAAACAACTCAGCTTCGGTTTCATCTGTCTACAGAATATTTTGCCAGTACTGCTGTGGAACATCCAGGTGCTCTCTTGCAAACTTTAAATGTGCAGCAATGTGTTTATTTATTTATTTATTTATTTATTTTTTGGGACAGCAGTGACTCCCTCTGTGGTATCATCCCATGAACTCCATTCTTGTTAGAGACTCTGAAGCGAGTCTAAATCCCCTTTTTGAACTTGTATTTATGTTGAGCACTATAATCCCTGCTAAACCGCCGCTGTTCCGCGGCAAAACGAGGGGTTTATACCTATGAGCTGCAACTCTGCCTCCATGCGCGTCAATCACCGCACGGATCTCTGCCTCTCCCCCGCCCCTCTCTGTGAAGGAAGATTGAGAGGGGTGGGGAGAGGTGGCGATCAGCCGGGATTGACGCACTAAGAGGCAGAGCTACAGCCATTAGTTCTGCCTCTATGAGGAAGCGCTCCCCGGACTTATCAGAGGGGATTTGGGGGGCATAAACCCCTCGTTTTGCCACGTGATAGCAGCGGTTTAGCAGGGATTATACTGCTTAACATAAACACAATAAATACAAGTTAAAGGGGATTTAGACTCGCTTCAGAGTCTTAAGTGTTTTACGCATCGTAGATTCGCTAACATGGATGTTTGAATATGTCAGACTTTTGTAAGTCTTTAGTCTTTAGCCGACGCTCTAGGATTCTTCTTCACCTCACTGAGCATTCTGTTGCAGTCATCTTTACAGGGCGGCCACTCCTAAGGAGAGTAGCAGCAGTGCTGACCTTTTTCTATTTACTAGCTGATGGCCCGAACGTTGCTCGGGTATGTATTTGGCTGGTGTTGGCTCCGCCCTTTTTTTCTAAAGGCTCATACACACATCAGACTATGGTCTTTGGAAAATGAAAGATCACAAACCAATCTTACCACCCTTCATGTAGTATGAGAGCCATACTCTACACAGTCTTTTCTATGGAGCTGAACTCCACATCGGAAAAAAATCTTTGCAAGATGCTGCACACACAGATGCTGTACAGACACAAAAGATCAGTATCTGCAAAAGATCTGTTCCTGACAAAAATCCATTCCTGCAAATTGCAATGATAGTCTATGAGATCTGCAGATCATCATACACACATGATTTAACTGACATTCATCTGCAGATCAAGCAATCATCCGCAGATCTGAAAATCCATCCTGGTGGATCTGATCTGCAGATGAATGTCAGTTAAATCATGTGTGTATGATGATCTGCAGATCTCATAGACTATCATTGCAATTTGCAGGAATGGATTCTTGGCAGGAACAGATCTTTTGCAGATACTGATCTTTTGTGTCTGTACAGATCCGTGTGTGCAGCATCTTGCAAAGATTTTTTTTCTGATGGGGAGTTCAGCTCCATAGAAAAGACTGTGTAGAGTATGGCTCTCATACTACATGAAGGGTGGTAAGATTGGTCTGTGATCTTTCATTTTCAAAAGACTATGGTCTGATGTGTGTATGTGGCCTAACCCTAACACTCAATTACTCAGTGACCTAGTTTCTGAGCTTTGCGGTCTTTGGCATCAAAAATGTGCATTGAAATGAAACAATCTGACTTGCTTTGGCTCCACCCACTTTTCTGAATTTGGAATGGCAGCAATTAAATATTCCCCTTGAAAATCAATTGGTGAATTTTGATTGGCTTTTGTATGCTCCACCTTCTTTTCTGAATATTAATCCGTCACCCAGTGACCAACTGTGCAAAGTTTGAGAACCCTACCATAAACCGTGTAAGAATGGCTGCAGTTTACATTTTCCCAGTGAAATTTGTATTTGTCTCTGTCCCCTTTTTGGTTATAGGGATAAAAAGTATCATATATGTTGTCCCAGGTAATGTACTATGTGTGTGCCAAATTTAATTCAAATCCGTTTAGTCATTGTTGCGTGATTAACAGACATCCAAACTTTCACATTTATAATATTAGTGAGATTTGTCTTACCGTGGACTGATGAACTGCAAGGCTTTTGGAGATATTTGTATAACCCTTTCCTGCTTTATGCAAGTCAAGTTAGTCAACAATTCTTAATCATAGGTTTTGTGAGAGCTTTTGTGTGCGAGGCATCATTCACATCAGGCAGTGCTTCTTGGGAAAAGCAAACCCAAAACTAATGTGTGGTTTTTTTTGTTTTTGTTTTGTTTTTTATAGGGCAGGGCAGCTGTAACCAACACCTCCAATCTCATATCATTGATTGGACTCCAGCTCACTCCAGTTAGCTCTTGGAGATGTCATTAGTCTAGGGTTTTACATACTTTTTCCACCTGCATTGTGAACGTTCACATGGTGTGTTCAACAAAACTTGGAAACATTTAATTATTTGTGTGGTATTAGTTTAAGCATACTGTGATTGTCTATGGTTGTGACTTAGATGAAGATCCGATCACATTTTATTAACAATTTGTGCAGAAATCCATATAATTCCAACGGGTTCACATACTTTTTCTTGCTACTGCATATTTTTCGTGCATGTGGTGACACTTGAAAGTGTGTAGTATATCCAGAATGACAATCTTAAAGAGAATCTGTATTGTTAAAATCGCACAAAAGTAAACATACCAGTGCGTTAAGGGACATCTCCTATTCCCCTCTGTCACAATTTCACCGCTTCCTGCCGCATTAAAAGTGGTTAAAAACCGTTTTAAAAAGTTTGTTTATAAACAAACAAAATGGCCACCAAAACAGGAAGTAGGTTGATGTACAGTATGTCCACACATAGAAAATACATCCATACACAAGCAGGCTGTATACAGCATTCCTTTTGAATCTCAAGAGATTATTTGTGTGTTTCTTTCTACCCTGAGGGGGGAGTGCATAGCAGAACCACAACACTGAAGAACTTGGCAGCCTTCCAGACACAGGCTGACAAGTCTGACAAGGGAAAGATACATTGATTTATTACAGAGACTGTGATAGTACAAAGTGCTGCAGTAAGCCAGAACACATTAGAATAGCTTTTGGAACTTGTAGGATGATAAAAAACAGGATGCAATTTTTGTTACGGAGTCTCTTTAAAGATAAGGAGATACAGTGCAATGGCATTGTGACTCAAAAGAAATAGAGCCAGGCAGAGATAAACAAGATCAGAACCACCTATGATGAGGGGGGAGGATTTCCCATTAACCCACATATGATAATACTTAAGTAATCATATGTGGGTTAATGGGAAATTCTCCCCTCTCACCATAGGTGGTTCTGATCTTATAATTTATTGTATTTGTATTATGAATTATATTTGCTACGTTAACTTAATAAACTTGATACTTTTTTGCCATTCTATATTGTGTGGAACTGGAAATTTTCTAGGTACACAAACTATTCACAGTGGTGCTTTTCTAGAAAACATTTGCTCCTTCTCAATTTTGTTAATCTTGTTGTGTAATTACCGCACAGCAATATTACTGTTAATACCGCCAGCAGGTTACCTGTCTGCGCACAGTAACATTACTGCAGCTTCGTGCATCAACTACATTTTTTTCTTGTGCTACTGACCTGGTCTCTGGCTGATCAGATGTTTCTTATTACTTAGTATTACCAGCTATAGTGATTTGTAGCTGTCAAATACGTTCTGTTTTAAAGGAAAACTGAAGGGAGAGGTATATGGAGGCTGCCATGTTTATTTCCTTTTAAGCAATACCATTTGCCTGGCAGCCCTGCTGATCCTCTGCCTCTAATACTTTTTGCCATAGCCCCTGAACAAGCATGCAGCAGATCAAGTGTTTCAGACTTTAAAGTCAGATCTGACAAGACTAGCTGCATGCTTGTTTCTGGTGTTGTTCAGATACTACTGCAGAGAAATAGACCAGCAGGGCTGCCAGGCAACTGGTATTGATTAAAAGAAAATAAATATGGCAGCCTCCGTATACCTCTTACTTCAGTTCCCGTTTAAGATGGCAAAAGTACATGTAGCTGTATAAACATGCATTTTACAAACCATATCAATAGACTATAGACAAATTGCTGGGCGTCTATAACCTTGAAATAATGGTTCAGATGTTATATTCTATTACAAGCTAAGTTTGATTTTTCTCATTGATCAAATAGTTGGTTTCAGGATGGTACCATTTATTGGCTAACTTAACCCTCCTGGCGGTTAATTAAAACCGCCAGGGGGCAGCGCAGCACTGTGCAGCGGCATCCTCCCACCCGATCAAGCCCGTCCGGAAATCCCGTTCTGAACGGGATTTCCATTAGGGCTTCCCCCATCGACATGGCGACGGGCGGGATGACGTCACCGACGTGGTGACGTCAAAGGGAGTCCTGATCCACGCCTCAGCGCTGCCTGGCACTGATTGGCCAGGCAGAGCATGGGATCTGGGGGGAGGGGGCGCGGCGCGGCGAGCAGCGACGAATCGGAGCGGTGGCGATCGGGCAGTTGCGTGTACAAAAAAAAACAATTATGCAAATTGGCCCAGCAGGGCCTGAGAAATTCTCCTGTGCGGCATAGCCCAAGCCCAGCTGGCTTACCGACAGGAAGGTTAAAGTGTATCCGAGATGAACTTTTATTCATTGCATAATTGTGTTCCTTTCCTATTGTTTATAGGGCATTCCTCAAGCCAAATACTTTTTTGTTTTAATACTCTGAGGCCTGGTGCACACCAAAAAACGCTAGCAGATCCGCAAAATGCTAGCAGATTTTGAAACGCTTTTTCTTATTTTTCTGTAGCGTTTCAGCTAGCATTTTGCAGTTTTGGGAAGCATTTTTGGTGTAGTAGATTTCATATATTGTTACAGTAAAGCTGTTACTGAACAGCTACTGTACCAAAAAACGCCTGGCAAACCGCTCTGAAGTGCCGTTTTTCAGAGTGGTTTGCGTTTTTCCTATACTTAACATTGAGGCAGAAACGCATCCGCAATCCAAAATCTGCAGCAGCCCAGGAGTATGCGTTTCTGCAAAACGCCTCCCGCTCTAGTGTGCACCAGCCCATTGAAATGCATTACCCTAGCGTATCCGCACCCGCAAGCGGACCGCAAACCGCAGCAGAACCGCTCTGGTGTGCACTAGGCCTGATTCCCTATAAACTAAACAAGCCACGCCCAGAGATTTTCAGAGAGCCAAGGCATTTTCAGACAGTAGCAAGGGTTCATGGGAGTTCTGTCTGGGCAGGAGGAGGGGGAGGTATTACTAGCCAGAGAATTCAGAGGCAGAGGAGAGGTGGAGGGGGTATTAGGTTTTTTTTTCACAGGCTGAGTGCTTAAGATGCAGATAAGACTGCCTCTGTGTAATGTTTACAAACAACATGGCTGCTGTCATTGTATCACAGGAAGAAATAATCATTTTATTGAAGCCATTTGCAGATAGATTTGCTGTGTAAGCTATCTAAAATTTAGATACGATCTATAGACACGTTACTTGTTATAGTTAGTTTTTCATCTCGGATCCACTTTAAAGCAAAACAAAAAGTAAGCTTACGGATAATAAGCCTTCCTCAGACTTTGTTCCTGAATGTTAACAAGATGTTAAAACACACAGCATTTGGAAGAGTACATTCATTTGCAGACATAAATAAATGTCATTAAATGCATTGATTACAACTACAGGAGGCTCTCACAGGGATGCTAGCTAATTTATAACAAATAGATAAAACCACTTGTTTACTTAAAGTGAAACTGAAAATAAAGAGTTTCACTTACCTGGGGCTTCTGCCAGCCCCTTGCAGCCTTCCCGTCCTGCGTCAGTCCTCCGTTCTCCCGCCGCCAGCTAGTTTCGGTTTGGTCGGCTTGTAAGTCGATGGGCCACTGTGCCTGCGCAGCCCTGCCACATGTAGTCTTGTTCGCGTACCCGTCCGCAATAGCACCCTGCACAGGACGCTATTGCAGATAGGAACGTGATTAAATCTACGCGTGGCCAGAGCTGCGCAGGCGCAGTGGTCCATTGGCGAAACTATTGGGAATGGAGGATCGTTGAGGACCGGCACGGGACGGCTGTAAGGGGCTGACAGAAGCCACCAGGTAAGTGAAACTCTTTATTTTCAGTTTCACTTTAAGTAAACAAGTGGTTTTATCTATTTGTTATAAATTAGCTAGCATCCCTGTGAGAGCCTCCTGTAGTTGTAATCAATGCATTTAATGACTTTTTTTTAATTTATTTTTTAAATCTTCAGTTCTGCAACATCACATACCATATACTATGGGTGATGGGGAGACATTGTAAATCCAGAACTCACACATAACTTAGGCAGAGCACATACACTATTTGTTATAATCTAAAAAGAATTGTAGCATTAAAAAAAAAAATCTTACTAGCACTCAAAATAAAAAACAAGAATTGTTGCAATTAAAACACATCATACCAGCCCCAAAAGATAGAACCCTTGTTTAAACCTACATCTACTGTTTTGAACCAATGTATCAATTTTGTCTCTTTTGTTAGTCTTTCTTTATGTGATTTGAAGCCACTCATTAATACAGTGACGAAGATAGCTTACAGCGGACCCAAACCAAACATTTTTTTTTTTAATTCAAAATATTTAATTGCACCACTGACACATACAAAGATAAATAAACACTCCTTCAAGCGTATGAGCATTTCAGTGCATACTTTTCACCGTTCTCTTTTCATAACTAGGGTTATACAGGTGGCAGCCATTAGCATTTCCTCCTTGACACCAGACACCATCCTACTCCAGCATTTTGTCGGATTCTGTCTTGGCAATATGAAAGGAAGGGAGGGGTTCCTCCAATAAATGTAAAATATTATATATTTGTCATCATGCAGCTGAAAAAGGCTGCTATTTATTATTATAATTTAGAAAATAGATTTTATTTCTGAAATCTTGTATTTTTTATTTGGGTCCACTTTAAACTGTGTCCATGTAAATAGAAATGTACTGGGTCCATGTAAACCGAAACGTGTGGGCAGTGGGAGATCAGTAAATTTATTCTTGTTTTTATTTTTTGCTGTTAATAGTGAACCTGTGTTGGTTCATAGGTTCAAGTAGAGTTTGTCCTGTTTCTCCCACATAAATTCCTTTGGGGAAATTTGCACACATGATCAGATATATCAGATTAGACGAATCATAGGAAATATACAGGAACGAAGTCTGAAGAAGGCTAATTAGCCAAAAGCTTTCTTTTTGTTTTCCTTTGTTAGGACCCTGGCACACCGGAGAGCATTTTGCGGGTCGTTTTATTTTCTAAAAAACTGTTTCCCTTGACTTGCATTTAAATTGCGTAAAAATTGCCGCAATTGCAATTTTTTGAAAAATTGCAATTGCTATTTTGCTGCAATTTTTATGCAAGTCAATAGTAGCGTTTCATTTTGTTTTTAAACAAAAACGCCCAGCAAAGTACTCTCTGGTGTGCCGGGGGCCTTGGCCAATAAATGTAAAACTTCTTGATTTTACTGAAGGCTAACATGCTGTTTCATCAAATGTTTGAGGATGCTCTTTATCAATCAAGCACAATGGGAGTACATAGTGTCAAGGTATTGCTAGTTCCTGGAGAAGATTGATCTGGGACACATTGCTGAGACTGCAGCAAGTGGTAAAATGTCTACAACATAACTTAAATCCTGTTATATGCAGGTGCAGTGCATATTTGTTTTTATATATTGGCATATTTTATTTTGCTTTTTTATTATTTTAGTTTATGGAATGGGCACCAAGGTGCAAAGTTCCTTTGTTAGGTATATTGTTACTTTTTTACTTTTCAGGTACCATGTTGAGCAATGTTGGTATTGTTTGTTTGGTTGAGTATTTGGTTTCTTTTTAGGTACTGCAAGTTGTTGGCTTTTTTTATATTTTTGAAATTGTTTTTAATGAGCTTTTTTTCTTAAATCTATTTTTCCATTTTCAAAACATTTCGAATGAAATAAAAAATACTACCTGTATAAGTAATCCTCATCAAAGAAGCTACATATAACGATTATAACAAATGTTAAAAGTTGCTGTAAATGGAAAGCAATTGTGCAATCAACATGATACAATTTGAGACCTAGAAATGAGTCATGGCTGGTTCACACTTGCAACTGTAAAACACAATAGCTTAGCCATTGCAATTTTCGCAATGTGATTTTTCGGCAATGGTGCTTTGCAACTTAACTTGAGAAATAAGAAATGCATCACAATCACTCCAGAAATGCGGCATGGCAGGGCTTTTGTGATTTTATAAAGATTGCAACGCTGCAATGAGAATTCTCTCACAGGGTTGTGTTGTCACCGCTCTTTGTTGATCGTCGGCAATTAGGAAAGAGCTAAACAGACACACCCCCAAAAAATCCCCAGTGTGAACTAGCGCTTAGTCTTCAGCTATGAAAGCTTGACTTGAGAATTCAGATTTTCAATTTAAAAGGTGAAAGAGGGAACAAAGGTACAGATGGCCAGAGAAGCCAGTGAAAAAGAGAAGCAGAGGTCCAGATTCCACCAAAAGCCTCTTTCTCTGGGTCTACCTCCAACAGCGTGGGTGTAGTTACTGCCACCTCGCCAACTGAGGATGTGTGTAAGCACATTGTCCTTGACATGGGCTACAGGGCTTTGCAAGAGGCATCAAGATGCGTGAAAACTGCTTGGTAATAACGACTCATTAAAAAGGCGCTGTCAGCCATACTATCTACGCATATATTAGTAGATAAATACTTGCTCTACTTACATATGTATTGCACTATCCACGTGGTGATTTTTCTACAGTAAAAAAAGAGAAAATCCTTCTTAGCATTTCCCATTCTAACTGTGTCTATTTGAAGCCAATCCTGATGTAATTTCTTCCTTTACTCTCCTCTACCTAATTGGCTGGATGGTGTAATGGTTAAGGGCTCTGCCTCTGACGCAGGAGACCAGGGTTCGAATCTCGGCTCTGCCTGTTCAGTAAGCCAGCACCTATTCAGTAGGAGACCTTAGGCAAGTCTCCCTAACACTGCTACTGCCTATAGAGCGCGTCCTAGTGGCTGCAGCTCTGGCGCTTTAAGTCCGCCAGGAGAAAAGCGCTATATAAATGTTATGTGTCTTGTCTTGTCCGCCCTTCACTATAGAAAGTGCAATGTCTCAGCATGAGAATTACTGGCCAATCAGAGAGGACCAGAGGTGTGGGAGGGGAAAACAGGAGGGGAAGAGGCTTTAGCCAATCAAGCTACATTAGTTACCGTATTTTCCGTTGTATAAGACTCACTTTTTCTCCCCCAAAAATAGGGAGAAAAAGTCCCTTTGTCTTATATGACAAATGCAGGGAATCCCCGACCAACGAACTCCTGTCGATAGGAACCGTCGCCACATCCGGGATTCCCTGCATTGACTCTTTGTATGCTGCGCTGCCCCCCAGTATGCCCGCCTGCATGCCAGGAAGGTAAATATTTACATCCCCGTTGTTCGGAGGGCCAGAGCGAGACCGCCTTGGGACACAGGAGGATGAGGGAAGCCTCGATAGGATCCGGAGGCTTCCCCCTACCGAGGCGAGTACCCCCCAGGGGAACTTTTTGTTACAGGTTTTCTTTAAGGACGGCAAAAATCAGATCCGGAAAATTATAGACCTGTAAGCTGAACATCAGTTGTATGCTATACTATATGAGGGGTTACTAAGAGACATGACTTCATAGTAGAAAATAATCTTATTTCTCGGCATCCGTATGGGTTTACTAAAGACAGGTCCTGTTTAACTAACATGCTCAGCTTTTATGAGTTAGGGCCCATTCACACTAGAGCGTTTTGCTGCGATTTCATCAAAACGCTCAAACGCTAGCGCTTTTTAAAAGCGCTAGTGTAATGAAACCCTATGGGCCCGTTCTTACTGGGGCGATTTGCGCTAATCGCTGCAAATCGCCCTAAAAAACCGGCCAAAAACGCAAGCGCGTCGCCTGCACCATTTTCAGACAATTTCCCGGCAATCGTGTTTCAGTGCTATAGAAGCGCTTAACGCGATCGCGGCAAAATCGCTGCAGTGTTAAGTGATTTTTCCAGATGAAATCACTACTGCAAAACTCCGTAAAAAATTGCGTGTGAATGGGGCCTTCGTGAACGCTAATGTGGATATTGGGAATGATGTATATGTGATATACTTGGACTTTGCAAAGGCCTTTGACACTGTTCCCCACAAAAGTCTGGTTCAAAAGTTGAGGATGCAAGAACTGGGGAAGAGTCTGTGTGCATGGATAGGGAACTGGCTAATGGACAGAAAACAAAGAGTTGTAGTCAATGGATCTTATTCAAAATGGGTAGCCATAGGGGTTTGTACTGGGTCCAGTGCTCTTCAAATTATTTATTAACCACCCTGGCGTTCTATTAAGATCGCCAGGGCGGCTGCGGGAGGTTTTTTTTTTATTTTATTAAAAAAAACTATTTCATGCAGCCAACTGAAAGTTGGCTGCATGAAAGCCCACTAGAGGGCTCTCCGGATGCGTTCTTCTGGACGACCAGAAGTAACAAGGAAGGCTGCAATGAGCAGCCTTCCTTGTTTCGCTTACCTCGTCGCCATGACGACGAGCGGAGTGACGTCATGGACGTCAGCCGCCTCCGATCCAGCCCTTAGCGCTGGCCGGAACTGTTTGTTCCGGCTACGCTGGGCTCAGGCGGCTGGGGGCTGGATCTATATCTGCATTTAAAGGGGTCTTAGATGCTTTCCTTGCGTTGAAAGACATCCATGGCTACAATTACTAGGTAATGCCTAGTGATGTTGATTCAGGGATTTTATCTGATTGCCATCTAGAGTAGGGAAGGAATTTTTTTCCCTTTTGGTGCTAATTGGACCATGCCTTGTAAGGTGTTTTTCACCTTCCTCTGGATCAACAGGGATATGTGAGAGAGCAGGCTGGTGTTGTACTTTCTCTGGTTGAACTTGATGTATGTATGTCTGTTTTCAACCCAAATAACTATGTAATTATTTGTTTGGCAGACTGTGGTTGTATATTGACTTAGATGAAGATCAGATCATATTTTACTTGTGTAGAAATACATAGAATTTCAAAGGGTTCACATACTTTTTCTTGCGACTGTATGTTTATATAAATCTGTGCTTAAAATAAATTTGCTACCTTAAAGGACATTGGAGGTAAAAATAAACTGAAGAGAGAGAATTATTGTATATGCTGTCCTTCTATCCCACAGTTATATTTTATATTTAAAGTGGTCTAACACCCAGCATTTCAACTTTGCTTTAAAAGATTTGCTTACAGCTTAGAAACTATTATGCCAGATTTTTTTTTTAAGCAGAAATTCACTGAATGGATTGAACATGACATTTTAGTGCTGCATTTAGCTAGAAATACACCTCCATGCTGAGGTTTAGATAATGTATCTATTTACAATGTAAATAAACAAACACCTCTGAGAGAGCACAGAGGGCTTCCCAGACAGGCTTTTCAGAGGTCTATTTGCATTCCAAACAAAGATACATTTGTAACTAAACCTCAGCACGGATGCGGATTTCTAGGTAAATGCAAAACTAAAATGTCATGTTTAACCCATTCAGTGAATTTTTGCTTAAAAAAAATCTGGCATAATAGTTTCTAAGCTGTAAGCAATCTTTTAAAGCAAAGTTGTAATGTTGGATGTTAGACCGCTTTAAATGTAGTTTTTAAGTTTTTTTTAACTGTTTTATGGATACTTTTATTGGGGTTTGCCAGAGCTCAAATCTGAGTTATTGACCCCTTTTATATCTTTTCTGTGCTCAGAAGCCATTTACTGCCAGGAAAATCTTTTATGGCTGTAATTACTTATGTCACATGTCCTTTAACCACTTCCCCTCTGCCGGAATGAGTAACTACGCCCCTGCAAAATGCCACAACTCTGCAGGGGCATAGCTACTACTTCCCTCACCGTTGCTAAACGGGCAATCCAAAATGTCAAAAACAATCATACCTTTTCTTTTCAATAAGAATATTATTCCCCAAGGCTTCTGTCACTTATTTTGTACATCTGCCGCAAATAGGAAGTTGCTGAGCATGCCAGATTTCTTTTCCCTCTTTACTCTCCTCCCATTCATTACCTATTCCCCCCCAGAGACAGCTAATTCATCCTGATTGGCTAAATCCTCTGTCCTTCACGGTTTCCCCTCCCACGCTGCCTTCCCTCTCTGATTGGCCGCCCCATTGTGCCGGTGTTATGTCCAATCGTGCTGACACAACACCAGTCAGATCCTGTTGTGTAGGTTGCTAGGGCGCAGGGAGGACGGGCCAGCACCTGTCCTATGTCCCTGTCTTCGGCCCCCCTCCTGTAGTGTGCCACTGTCCGCGTCTGCCCCACACTCCCACCGCAATAGTGCATATAGACTGGAACTCCAGCGCCTGGAACCATGAGTAGGTAAGTCTGTGTGCGCTGCCTTTATTCCTCCCCGCTGTGCTCTTTAATTCTACGGAGTGTGGATGCCAAAAGGGGATGTGAAGAAGGGGGAGGAAGTAAGGGAGGAAATGACATCAGGATTGGCTTCAGCTTATGGGATCCAAGATGGCCCCTGCCAGGAACAGAATTCTCTTAATTTACTGTATAAAATTAACTGAAATCAAAATGTGATAGAGGCGCTATTCGTGCTACTGTTTGTCCCCTATCTTATTGCCTGATGAAGCGGGCTGTGCCTGCGCAAAGTGTTGCATCTTTTGGGGTACCAATAATACATTTATTTGTTTAATTCGGACAGTATTTTGAGTCTGCTTTTTGGAGGTAAGTCCACCACTGCCTCCCAGCAAATTTAAAAACTTTTATTACCTTTTATCCTGCTGGCGCCTCTGTTCTCTTATGCTAATTCAGCTTTAAGGCTGGGTTCATACTTATTAAAAATCACATGCATTTTCCAAATTTCCCAAACACATTTGCCACACAACTAATGGATGTCAATGGAAGATCGCACTTGTGCTAAAATTTGCACGTTTGCAGTTTAGTACAGTGAAGAAAACTGTATTAAACTAGTAAGTGGTATGCTAAAACTGTACTACTTTTAGCATAAATCGGCACAAGCCATGAAATTTCCCACTGACTTTCATTAGCCATTCAAAAAAAAAAAACATGTGAAAATTTGCATATGAATGTGAATTTTACTGTAAAAAATGTATGCAAAAAAATGTGAACAAGAAAAAGCTTCCATAATGCATTAGGGCCCATTCACACTGGACACTTCTGTCAAATAAAAAAGTTGCTGCATGCTTCTTTCTGGTGTGGTTCAAACACTACTGCAGCCAAAGAGACCAGCAGGGCTACCAGGCAACTTGTATTGCTTAAAAGGAATTAAATATGGTAGCTTCCATATTCCTTTCAATTCAAGTTCCCTTTGACATGGGGAAAAAAAGTGTCCTATTAAGTATTTATCTTTTTTTTAAACTTTCAATGAATGATTGCTGCTATAGAGCAATCATTCACTTTTAAACTGTTACATGTACATGTACACGCGGTAACAACGAGGGGCGTATACGAGCACACAAAGGATGGGATTAAGGTCAGGATGTAACTCTCACTTCCTGGAATCTTTAGGGAGACAACTTAGAAGAGTGATATCCAAAAACTGGAAGTGGTTAAAGTGCCATGTTTAGGCTAAATGTGAATCGCAAGTGGGAATCTAGCCTTACAATTCTGGTTTTCAAATATATACAGTATGTTCAGTGAAAACCAGTACTTCTCATACCAAGCCCTGAATAACAGTTTAAAGCGGAATATAACCCTGCATTTCAACTTTGCTCTAAAACATTATTTACAGCATATTATATGCAACCAGCATTTTTTTTTTTTTTTTTTACTAGACCAGCATTGGAAGGGTTAAACACAGAGGTTTAAAGTTCCGTGGAGAGATATGCAGAAGTTCAGATAGATACATTTAACTAAATAGAATGTAACAAGTGATAAATGTTACACACTCTTTGGCTGTCCTCCAGCTCCTTCTCAGTCAGAGAGAGTGAGTCACATGCCACACTTAGATACATTTATGTAAACAAAATGTATCTGTCAGCTTCGGATGCGTCTGCAGTTCTGTCCAGGAACTTTAAAGCTCCGTGTAACCCTTCCCATGCTGGTCTAGTAAAAAAAAAATGCTGGTTGCATATAATATACTGTAAATAATGTTTTAGAGCAAAGTTGAAATGCGGGGTTATATTCCGCTTTAATCTTTCTGTCAAATTTTTATGAATCCCAAATTCTTCCACAGAGCACCAAAAGTCCTTTTGGTACTGAGAAGCTGCGTATACAAAGGGGTAATTGATATTAAGCTGCCAATAAGATTAACAGATAAAGTGGTATAACCTTCCTTTGTTTTCTGCCATTGCTAGAATTGGGGTCCTCTCTGGGAGCCTTGTGCAGAGAATGAGTTTACTTGCTTATGCCTGAGGCAAGTGCGTAAAAAATGATAGGCCATTCCACATCTAGTGAATGGCAGGTATTTTGCAACAGTAACCCCAGCAGTAATGGCACATTACCTCCCTGGTAACTTGGCAGAGTTGTAAATATCTGCCATCTGTCAGTATTAGCTATAGTAATCAAATTGAATTTAAAAGAAAGCCTGGGAGTGTTTTCTAATGTAAGACACACTATTCATTACATATATTCTAGACACTTTATTATTATTTAGTATTTATATAGTGCCGACATTTTCCGTAGCGCTGTACAGAATATAATATCTTGCCACTTACCTGTTCCTCAGAGGGGCTCACAATCTAATCTCTACCATAATCATATGTCTATGTATCGAAATCTAGAGGCAATTTAGGGGGAAGCCAATTAACTTATCTGCATGTTTTATGGATGTGGGAGGAAACCAGAGTGCCCGGAGGAAATCCACGCAGACACAGGGAGAACATACAAACTCCGTGCAGATAGTGCATTAGCTGGGATTCAAACCTGGGACCCAGTGCTGCAAGTCGAGAGCACTAACCGCTACACCACCGTACTTCATAGGATTCATTTTTTTATCATTGTGCTTTTTTCGCAATTGATCTCCTTTACGAGGCAGACCATTGCTGCCCCTATTGTAATAACTCATTACTGATTTTGTGTACTGTAACTTGGTAAAGGTCTGTCTTTTTTTTTTTTGGACTTTTATTTTTTATTAGTAGACCCAAGCCCATTTAAAAACGTGCTCTAGGTCTTTTTTTAATGATTTCCGAGGCCAAATTAAGAAAAAAAAAAAAAAGGAAAATACCTGCATTATATTTAAGGCAAGGAGGACGCCTTCCGTGCCCTCCGTGCTGTTCCGCCAGGTCCCCGCTGCTCAATGGCCCCCCGGGCCTGCTCCCGACCTCACGGCCCAGGTCTGGCTCTCCTGCCTCTACAAACATGGCCGCATGAGCTGCCTGCGGCTGCGCACTCCGCATAGCCGCGAGTGCGGCTGCGCAGCTCCAGGGCCAACCTCCCGATCCACGCTACAGGCAGTGTGGATGGGGGGGTTGGCCCTAGAGCTGCGCAGCCACACTCGCGGCTATGCGGATTGCGCGGCCTGCTCATGCGGCCATGTTTGTAGAGGCAGGAGAGCCCGGGCCGTGAGGACGGGAGCTGGCCCGGGGGGCTGTTGAGCGGCGGGGACCCGGCGGAACGGCATGGAGGGCCCGGGCGGCGTCCTCCGTGCCTTAAAATATGATGCCGGTATTTTACTTTTTTTTAAAAAATTATTTTATTTGGCCTTGGAAGTCCTTACCGCCGCCGCCCCCAGTCACTGCGCATGCGTGCGCACCTGCCGAGCGCAACTGTCCACCCACCTTGCTCCCTGGTCTCTCAGCAGCCCGTTACTGCGCACATGCGCAGTAAAACAATACCAGGGACACAGATGACGCTGCAAAACTGTTGGATGCAGCGACACTTGGACTTTATTGTATAGGATTTTCCAGCAACAAGTGCTTTCATCTTATGAGCATGATAATGTTCAATGTTTTATCTAATGCCTTAATGCCGACTTGAAGGCAACTTAGCACTAGGATTTTTTTTTGTTTTGTTTTAAATGAGCCTCCCCATAAGGAAATTCTTGTGTTGTGTATCTTATTGCTTATTACCTGTATTGTTGTAGCTATAGCCTATTATTTGTATTGTGCTGTCGGTCACCCCTGTTATCATTGTCTGTAATAGTTTGTATTGTACAGCACTGCTTAATATGTTGGCGCTATATAAATCCAATAAAATAATATTAATTAATGGAATGTGCCATTGGGGGTGGGAGCATTGGGATGTTCAGCATTACATAGGCGTGCTGCTACTCTGGTCTTTTGCCCCTATGAGATCCGCCATCTTCTCCAGAGCCCGCGCTGTGGCATATTTTCAACTTCCTGGCAGTGTCATGGCTGCAAATCATGTCAGGATATATGTAGTCTATGGTTGCCAGTACATCTCTGTACTTGCTCCCATGGACTACATCTCCCGGCATGCATTACACAGGGCGCCTGTGCATGACACTGCAAATTGAAAATTCGACACAGTGCGGCCTATTCAGCTAAAAATGGAGGATCCCATAGGTAAGTGATGCCGATCACCCCATCCCAGAACGCCAGGCAACGGGTATAGTTTGAAAGGACATAAATATGGCAGCCTCCACATCCCTCTCACTATAGGTGTCCTTTAACCACCTCGGCGGCAATGACGAGCTCAGCACTCAGCATTTTACTAGCTGTGTGTTGTGATCGATTGGCGCCGATGCGCCGCTACCCGCCACGTTACAGACGGATCCGTCTGCGTTTGCGGGGATCCGGTTTCAAAACCTGAATGGAAGGACCGGATCTGCTGCATTTTCACGCAACGGATCAGGACCACGGATACACGCAGGGGTAGTGAAAGCAATGAGAAAACGCATCTCCAGCTCCACAGGCAAAAAACGGATGTTAAAACGGATAGCCTGAGCTTTATGTTTGGCCCAAAAAAATCCTCCCACTCCTTCCTAATGATGGAGACGTTTTCTGTCAGGGAAAAACCTGAACGGAAACTGATGCAAAACTGATGCACTTTCATCAGTTTGCAGTACGGTGGGTACTTCCCCTGATCCGGACTGCAGTGTCCGTCCTGCAACTGTGTCTAGTGTGGACCAGCTCTAAATCATGTCAAGATCCTGCTGATCTTAGCACCAGTGCTTGGTGCGGGCACCCCAAGGCGTGGGATCTAAGGGCTGGTGCACACCGAGCGGCTTTTTGGGCGTTTTCAGATCCGCTTGCGGCTGCGGATCTGCTTGGTCAATGTATCTCAATGGGGTGGTGCACACCAGAGCGGCAGGCGTTTTGCAGAAACGAAAAATGCCTGGGTGAGGCATTTTTTGGATTTCGGATGCGTTTCTGCCTCAATGTTAAGTATAGGAAAAACGCAAACCGCTCTGAAAAACGCCTGTTCAGAGCGGTTTTGCAGGCGTTTTTGTTACAGAAGCTGTTCAGTAACAGCTTTACTGTAACAATATATGAAATCTACTATACTGAAAACCGCAGCAGCAATCCGCAAAACGCTAGCAAAACGCCTCATAAAAATAAAAAAAAGCGTTAAAAAATCTGCTAGCGTTTTGCGGATCTGCTTGCGGTTTTTGGTGTGCACCAGCCCTTAGTGAGCATCTTTACCAGCATACCCTGCAAGGAATCAAGGGCCATCACCCATAGCTGGCGATGGGCTAGTTTGCTGCCTGTTGCCCACCAGGTCACGACCCCTAGGACTGCCCATTCGGTGATGAGAAAAAACAGGAGGTGTGGACCCTCCAATGAGAGGACGGACAGATTATAGGGCAGATGACAGGACTGGCATCTGACAGGAGTGAACCAACAGGACCGGACTGGAGTGACAGGACTAGGCTGGATGCAGTGAACTGACAGGACTGGACTGACTGCAGCCAACCGACAAAACTGGGCTAACTGTAGCAAACAGTCATAACCGGACTGACTGTAGCAGACAGACAGGAGTGGACTGACTTTAGCAGACTGGCAGCAGTGGACTGATTGCAGCAAACTGACAGGACTGGGCTGACTTTAGCATAGCTAGGCTGGCAGACATGGCGTGGGGACACACCACAGACTGAGACCTGCACACTGCAAATCTGTTTTGCAATTCTGATTTTCCCTGAACGCAATCAACAGAAAAACGGAGGAAAAAATGCAGCATACAGCAACAATTAAAAATCGGAATCGGATGTAAAAATCGGAATTGCATGCAGTGTGCAGGAAGCCTTAAAGCGGTATTGTCACCATAAAAATCAAATTTCAACAGCAACTGGTCTGAGTGTATTAAGTGATAAAGATGCTAATCCTGCATTCAAAACTTTTTTTCTGCTGTTATGGTTTGGAGTTATTACATACTATAGGAGCACTGGCCCTAGTGCCAAACAGTGCCAAAAAGTGGAATGCTGGGAGTTCTTTTGAATGCTGGGAGTTCTTTTTATCTATAATATATTCCTCCTCTTTCATTTATTTCCCTGCCTAGCTGATCACTTGTGTTTACAAGCAAGGCTGAGGTGACTCAGTGATTGGATGTGTAAATAAGAAAAAAAAACTCTGGGAGGAGGGCAGATAATGAATACACTATGAGCAAGAGAAAGGAGGGGGAAAACAAGAGTCAGGGAGGATATGATGTCAGCGTTAGCTTGGCAAGATGGCCACTGCCTAGAATAGGATTTTCTGCTTTTCCTTTGTAAAATTCACAGGAATCATTACGTGAATAGCACAATACATCTGTTATGTAAGTAGAGGTAGTATTTATCTACTTATATATGTGTTTTTTATTTCTAGGTTAGCATGGGTGTTGCTTGTTCTTTAAGCAAGACTGTACAGCCCTGAGTGTCCAGGGTTTAAATATATACTGTAATTAAAACCCTGGCCACTATAAATCAAGACTAGAAAAAAAAGAGATAAAAATGAAAGAAAAAAAAAGTACGTAAACAAAACACACATACACAAGAAAGGAGAGAAAAAAAACCCACAAAGACCCACACATAAAATCATCCAGTCCCGCATAATAGCTTACACTCAAACCATCTTGGTTTCCCCCTTCCCCCTTTATTTTTTTTTTTTTTCCTTCCCCCTCATCCCCCTCATTCTCCATCTCCCCTCTTCCAAGGACAATAACTCTTAAAGAGGAGCTGTCAGCCATACTAGCTCAGGAAAAAGAAAACTGCATATATAAGGAGATAACTACTTGCTCTACTTACATAGCATACATATTGCACTGTCCACGTTTTGATTTTAGTGATTTTCCTACAGTAAAAAAGCTTAGCATTTCCCATTTTAAGTGTGGCTATTTTGAAGCCAATCCTCATGTCATTTCCTCCCTTACTCTCCTCCGCCTGATTGTGTATGCGTTGCCCGCCCTTCACTATAGAAAGTGCATTGTCTCAGCATGAGAAATACTGGCCAATCAGAGAGGAACAGAGGTGTGGGAGGGGAAAACAGGAGGGAAAGAGGCTTCAGCCAATCAGGCTGCATTAGTGGAGTCTGAGGAGAAGTAGAGAAGCAAAAAAGGACAACCCAGCATGCCCTGCAGCTTCCTTTGTGCGTACCAAATAAGTCAGGGAAACTGGGGAATGATCATTTATCAACAAGAAAAGTAATAGTGATTTTAACTTTTGGATTAGCTGGTTAGCATCCTTATTACTTGTTTACCAGATGAAAATAAAGAATTGATTTTTTATTTTATGCCCGACAGTTACTTTAATAATAATAATAATAATAAGGCTCATTACTCAGTAGCTTCTCCCATTGTTCCCCTAGAGTCATATCTCCCAATGAGGAATGGATTTCTACTACCTCAACATTCCTCCAGATCTACCACTTTTTACATGTAATGCTGGGGATACATGGTACGTTTCTGTACCGTGTATCGAGCAGCTGATGCCGGGAGCTGATACTATTCAGCAGGTCCGATGACCCCGCTCGATCCCCGCTGGCGGACAATGGCGGGGAATCGAGCGGCTGATAAGGAAGCGCCGGCGGGGTCAAGCGGGAATCGATCCAGACGGCCGCGGGGACGCGGCGGGAGTTGATGTGGCGGCTAATTGGCGCTTCCTTATCTTCCGCTCTTTCGGCTATTGTCCGCCCGCGGGTATCGAGCGGGGAATCGATCCGCGCGGTGTTCGGACATGTCGGAAATTATCAGTGGCTCGATTGATAAGAGAAAATCTAGCCATGTATGCCCAGCATAAGAGATCCAGTCCTGCAGCCCCAAGGCAGTTTGTCCTCCCCAGAATCTAGCAATGAATCTCCTAGCAGCGCAAAGACCCAATTGCAACAATAGAGCTATAGTGTACTATTTGTAATCATGGGCATACACGGCGTCGAGGGAGGCTTATCAATCGGGCCTGATGGCTCGATTGATATCAGACGTGTCCGATCACCGCGGGGATCGATTCCGCACTCGATCCCCGCGGGCGCATAATAGCGGCGAATCGAGCGGAAGATGAGAAGCGCCGGCGGGGATGAGCGGGAATCGATCCGGGCGCACGCGGGGACGCAGCGGGAGTTGATCCGTCGGCTAATCGAGCCGCCGAATCGACTCGTGTATGCCCAGCATAAGTGTCTGTTCTTGATAGACCATAGATGTTGAACGATTGATGGCCAGATTATACTGTCTAGAGATGAGCCAAAGTCCCTTTCCCATTTCTGACAGAAGAGTGGTAGCATAACTGAGGGATATGTGCCTATACATTTAAAGAGTCTAGAAATGAGCTTTGGTGGCCTCTTTTGTTCTATAAATAGTAGTTCAAAGTCACTTATCTGTTTCCTTCTTTTGGTTTTAATTGCCGATAGAAACTTCTCGGCTGGATATGCCCCTAGATATTAGCTCTGTCTAGATCTAAATCTAGCTTTTAGTTATTTACATTACTCAAACCGTGTAAATAGTAAATTCTAAAGTCTTTGTTTACACCATTCATTTTAAACCAAGGCATCTGACTGGACCAGCGGGAAGTCAGGGTTGTGGCTCAGAGCCACCAGTAGTGATATCCCATTATATTTATACCAATGATCAATGACTTTACTTAGTGTAGTCAGGGTAGATTTTACCAATGGGTGGCTAGTCGTTTTACTAAGGTTATGTATAGATGTTTTATCCCAGGACAATGCTATTCCAGGTTCGGCTACTTCCTGTTCCATTTTTACCCATAAATTTTGTTTGTCCATTCTCCACTCGAGTACTCTGGATAAATGGATACTTCTGTAATACCTGTTAAGGTCTGGAGCAGCCAGGCCCCCTTTCCTTTTGTCAAGTGATTATAAACTTATATGATATTTTACGCTTTGTTTTAGCCCAAATAAAAATTTCAAACAAGGTATGCCATTCCCTAAACCAGGTACAGGGCAGGTGATAGGCAAGTTTTGCAAAAGATAGAGAACTTTCGGTAGTATCATAATTTTTATAACCTCAATCCTGCGCTCCCAACCTCCTAGCTTATGCCTACATTCTTTTAGCAGGTTCTTAAAATTTTAAAGCATATAGGTCCACATTTCTCCTTCCCAGCCTCACAACCAGATATTTCACAGAAGAAGTTGCCTATATGAAGTTACAAGTATTTTTTTTTCCACTGCGCTTTCAGAACAACCCAGATTTAATATTGTAATTTTATTTTCGTTTAGAGCATGTGCAAAAGTTTCAGTATTTTTTTTGTACCCTAGATAGCCATGCATTTGGGCTTGTTAGAGCTAATATGTCGTCTGCATATGCTAATAGTTATTAGACTGAATTCCCCTAATCCCCAAAACATTGTATATTGATCTAATAAAGAGTTCTATACGAAGGTTGAACAGGATGGGTGATGGGGGACAGCCCTGCCTTACTCCATTTTCTAGTGAGAAGTCTTGAGGATAGATAGTCATTGATTTTCACACAAGCTGATTGATTTTTGTTAAAGTTTTGAATTCAGGCAATAAATTAATCTCCCATTCCAAATCTAGATAGACTGTCAAAGACCTTTTCTGCATCGAGCGTTATGACGATTGCCTCTTTCTTTCTAACCTCACAACTGTGGATGAAACTAATGGCAGCTGAGATATTATGTGTTTGGCAGTTTTTAATAAAACCAGCCTGTTGGTCTCCTAAGATTGGAGTCCAGGACGCCCTCAATTCTCAAGGGTAGAATCTTATAATATATCTGTCAAAGAGAGATGATCTCAGTTACACTTTGAGCCAATACATTGATTCCGTCTTGAAGCCATTTGAGGAGGCCTTACCTTATATACGTGACACAAAAAATGTCCTCTGCTTGTTGCAGGATATTTGTGTATCTGATACCACACTTTTGGCCAGCCTGGATGTTGACCCGTGATGTCAACCCGCCAGCTATTTAGAAGCGCCGGCGGGTTTGTTAACCCTGCGATCGCCGCATTCAAAGTGTATAATACACTTTGTAATGTATACAAAGTGTATTATACAGGCTGCCTCCTGCCCTGGTGGTCCCAGTGATCGAGGGACCACCAGGGCAGGAGGCAGCACCCCCTAGTAAGCACAACAGCACACTGATCCTGCCCCCCTTGCTCCCTGATCGCCCACAGCACCCCTCAGACCCCCCCCCCCCTCCCGATCACCCCCTCAGACCACTGTTTGCACCAAATCACCTCCCTAATCACCCGTCAATCACCCCCTGTCACTATCTGTCAATGCTATCCTATAGATTAGGTCCTAAACTGCCCCCTGGGGGCTCCTGATCACCCCCCCCACACACACACACACACCTTCAGATCCTCCCCAGCCCCCCCCCCCTCATGTACTGTATACATCTATTCTCCCCTGTAATCACCCACTGATCACCTGTCAATCACCCATCAATCACCCCCTGTCACCACCTGTCACTGCCACCCATCAGATCAGACCCTAACCTGCCCCTTGCGGGCACCTGATCACCCACCCACACCCTCAGATCGCCTGCAGACTCACCCTCAGATCACCTCCCAAGTACATTGTTTACATCTGTTTTCCTCTCTAATCATCCACTGATCACCCATCAATCACCCCCTGTCACCACTACCCATCAGATCAGACCCTAATCTGTCCCTTGCGGGCACCCAGTTACCCGCCCAAACCCTCAGATCGCCCTCAGAGCCCCCTGATCACCTCGCCAGTGTATTGCTTGCATCTTTTCTCCCCTCTAATCACACCCTGATCACCTATCAATCACCCCGTCACCCCCTGTCACCACCTGTCACTGCTACCCATCAGATCAAACCCCAATCTGCCCCTTGCGGGCACACAAACACCCATCCACACCCTCAGATAGCCCTCAGCCCCCCCCCCCCCCTGATCATCTCCCCAGTGCATTATTTACAACTGTTCTCCCCTCTAATCACCCATCAATCACCCCCTGTCACCACCTGTCACTGCTACCCAATATATCCATCAGATCAGACCCTCATCTGCCCCTAGCGGTCCACCCAAACACCCGCCCACACCCTCAGATCGCCCTCAGACCCCCCCCCCCCCGATCACCTCCCCAGTACATTGCTTGCATCTATTCCCCCCTCTAATCACACCCTGAGACACCCATCATTCACCTCCTGTCACCCCCTCGCACACCTACCCATCAGATCAGGCCCTAATTTGCCCCGTGTGGGCTCCTGATCACTCGGCCAAACCCTCAGATCTCCCTCAGATCCCCTTCCAATCACCTCCCCAGTGCATTGATTACATCTATTCTCCCCTCTAATCACCCCCTGAGACACCCATCAATCACCACCTGTCACCCCCTAGCACTCCTATCCACAAGATCAGGCCCTAATCTGCCCCCTGCGGGCTTCTGATCACCCGGCCAAACCCTCACCCGCCCCACCGCAGTGACAGAATTTTTTTTTCGGATCATTGCTGGTCTCTACGACTTAATTGTGGCTGAGACCAACCGTTATGCCACACAATACGCAACCGCCAATCCAAGAAGCTACCATGCACAGCCTTTTCGGTGGAAAACACTCCAAGTTTCTGAACGTAACATTTTTTGGGGGCCTACTTCCTTAACATGGGTCTAGGCAAAAATAATGTATTGCGGTCTTATTGGTCTACGCACCCAATACATCACATGCCCATGTTCTCTGCTGCCATGTCCAGCGAACACGGTAAATCCAGCGCTGGAGACTTGGGCGCAGCAGCGCAGGAGACTTGGGCGCAGCCGGCGCCACCATAGGCCGTAATAGGAACTACGGCTATCGCAGGCACATGGAGTAACTTCAGCGCCGTCAGAAGACGGATCTGAAGTTGCTTTTAAAACAATAATTCGGCTTCCAGCTATTGCTGGAAGCCGAATTATTTCATTCCCCCACTATCCATGTCGGCCTGGAGGGGGAATAGTAATTAACACGGCCGGACTTGTGCGGCAGCAGAATTAGCCATATACTGGCTGTGTCCTGCGCCCAAGTCTCCGGCGCCGTTCTCTCTCGTACGCATGTCCAGGTCACGATTTGAGAACATCCTGCGCTTCCTGCACTTCAGTTGCCAATACAACCTGTCATCTAAGAGACCACTTATGACCGGTTCCACAAAATTCGGCCCCTCATAGACCACCTGTCATCAAAATGTGTAGATGCTTATACCCCTGAACAGTCATTTTGAGGCATTTGGTTTCCAGGCTACTCCTCACAGTTTTGGGCCCCTAAAATGCCAGGGCAGTGTTGGAACCCCACAAGTGACCCTTTTTTAGAAAGAAGACACTCCAAGGTATTCCGTTAGGTGTATGATGAGTTCATAGAAGATTTTATTTTTATGTCACAAAATGACACTTTGTGAAAAAAACTAATAAAAATCAATTTCTGCTAACTTGTGGCAAAAAATAAAATCTTCTATGAACTCCCGATACTCCTAACAGAATACCTTGGGGTGTCTTCTTTCTAAACTGTGGTCACTTGTGGGATTCCTATACTGCCCTGGCATTTTAGGGGCCCTAAACCGTGAGGAGTAGTCTAGAAACCAAATGCATCAAAATGACCTGTAAAATCCTAAAGGTACTCCTAGGACGTTGGGCCCCTTAGCGCACCTAGGCTGCAAAAAAGTGTCATGTGGTATCGCTGGACTCAGGAGAAGTAGTATAATGTGTTTTGGGGTGTATTTTTACACATACCCATGCTGGGTGGGAGAAATATCTCTGTATATGGACAATTGTGTGTAAAAAATATAATTTACAGAGATATTTCTCCCACCCAGCATGGGTATGTGTAAAAATACACCCCAAAACACATTATACTATTTCTCCTGAGTACGGCGATACCACATGTGACACTTTTTTGCAGCCTAGGTGCGCTAAGGGGCCCAAAGTCCTATGAGCACCTTTAGGCTTTACAGGGGGTGCTTACAATTTAGCATCCCCCAAAATGCCCGGACAGTAAACACCCCCACAAATGACCCCATTTTGGAAAGTAGACACCCCAAAGTATTCAGAGAGGGGCATGGTGATTCCGTGGCAAGTTTCTATTTCTGCTAACTTGTGACAAAAAAAAAATGCAACCTGCCACGAACTCACCATGCCCCTCTCTGAATACTTTGGGGTGTCTACTTTCCAAAATGGGGTCATTTGGGGGGTATTTATACTATCCTGGAATTCTAGCACCTCATGAAACATGACAGGTGCTCAGAAAAGTCAGAGATGCTTCAAAATGGGAATATTCACTTTTTGCACCATAGTTTGTAAACGATATAACTTTTACCCAAACCAATAAATATACACTTATTGGATTTTTTAATCAGACATGTAGCACAATAAATGTGGACAAAATGTATACAGGAATTTTACTTTATTTGAAAAAAATGTCAGCACAGAAAGTAAAAAAAAATGTTTTGACAAAATTCATGTGTTTTTTGATGAATATAATAAAAGCTAACAATCACAGCAGCAATTAAATAGCACCAAAAGAAAGCTGTATTAGTGACAAGAAAAGGAGGTAAAATTCATTTAGGTGGTAGCTTGTATGACCGAACAATAAACCGTTAAAGCTGCAGTGGTCTGAATGCAAAAAAAGTGTCTGGTCCTTAAAGGGAACCTGTACTGAGTAAAATTATTTAAAATAAACATGAGGTAACTTCAAATGAACATTATAGTTACCTTGCCATCAGTTCCTCTCAGAAGCTCACCATTTTCTTCTGACAATGATCCCTTCCAGTTCTGACAACATTTTGTCAGAAGTGAACTATATCAGTTGCTGTCAGTTACAGCTGAGAGGAGAACTGATGTGTCCATTCTTCCCTATGGCTCAAGTGGACGATGTTACAGTTTAACTGTGTGCTGACCAGAAAGCTGTTATGGTGTAATGGCCATTTTCAAAATGGGGGAAGGAGAATTCCCTTGATCACAGTGGACAAACAGGACGCAGGAGAGGAAAAAGAGATTGAGGAGGAGACTTCACAGGAGGTAAGTATGACTTGTGTATGTTTTATTTTAACTTTTAATTTTCAGTTCAGGTTTTCTTTAAGGGGTTTTAAGACTGCAGTCCTTAAAGCGGATCCGAGATGAAAAACTAACTATAACAAGTAACTTGTCTATATATCTTATGTAAAGTTTAGATAGTTTACACAGCAAATCTAGCTGCAAACAGCTCTAATAGAAAATGATTATTTCTTCCTGTGATACAATGACAGCAGCCATGTTGTTTGTAAACATTACACAGCGGCAGACTTATCTGTATCTTGTGAAAAAAAACCTAATCCCCCCCCCTCCTCCCCTCTGCCTCTGAAATCAATGGCTAGTAACACCTCCCCCCTCCTCCTGCCCATAATGAGCTCCCATGAGCCCTTGCTACTGCCAAGGCTCTCTGAAAACCTGTGGGCGTGGTTTATTTAGTTTATAGGGAATTAGAGTATTAGAGTATTAAAACAAAAACAAAAAAGTGTTTGGCTTGAGGAATGCCCTATAAACAATAGGAAAGGAACACCATTATGCAATGAATAAAAGTTCACCTCGGATCCACTGTAAGTGGTTAAAATTAGCAAGGGCAGGGAAGGGACTCTAGACACTGAAAGTTCTCAGCAACTAATTCTCTCCTACATTGGGAGAATGTGCACCCCAAATCGCTGAAGTCGGGTACACTTGTGGGGCAGTTCTTGAGGGCTCGAATTTTATGAGAGGAAATTTATGAGTGAGTACAATGCTAAGACAGAGGTTTGGCCTGAGAGGCTTTCCTGAACAGATCGTTGGGAAAACCTATAGACGGGCTAAAAACAGTCCTCGTTCTGACACTCTTAATACCAGGATTGGATCATATTCCAACCAATCACACTATTTTCCGCGTTTTAGAACAATATTGGCCCATATTACACCAAGACAAAGAATTGACTAAACATTTGCTGGCAAGGCCAGCTGTAACATATTGACACAAAACCTGTGGGACCTTCTGGTCCAAAGCACTTACACTAAACAACAACAAATAATGTCATGTCCAACACCACCAAAACAGTGTGGGTCATTTAAGTGCGGTCACTGTAAAGCATATCCATTTATGCATACTGTGAAAACGTTCAGGTCTAGGTCCAATGGTAGGGTGTTCATTAGCAAAGCAGTATCCAGACAATGAACACTGTTCATGAGTCCAATCCTTTCGATATCTTGTTCTGAGGTTTACAGCAGTGGTAAAATAGAGGTAGAGATCTGGATAGAAAACTGCTGCAGCTGGAGGCTGCCTGAATCTTGAGAATCAATACTTTGGCTCCTAAGGCTGGTTTCACAGTGGGACGTTACAGGCGCACGTTAGAGCAGCCTGTAACGCAGCCCACTGCACAGTAATGAAAAATCAATGGGGCTGTTCACAGTGCGGACGTTGCGTTACATTGTAACGCTGCGTCACAAGACAACGTACTGCATGCAGTACTTTGGACGCGGCTGAGCCGCGTTAGACTGCTTGCACATGTTCAGTAATGTTGGGGAGGAGCGGAGAGCGGCCAGGCACATGGCTAATTAATATGCACTGCACGTTATGACGTGCAGTGTTTACTTCCTGGAGCAGCCGCTCTGTGCGGCGATTGGCCGGCGGGACCACGTGATGCCGCATGTGCACAAGAGTGCGCATCACGGCATTACTGACGCCTGAGTGAGCTGCACAACGCGGCTCACTCTGACGTCCAGATCCAGCACCACCAGGCGTTGAGTTAGGGAGACGTTATGCGACCTTAACGCCCCCTCTAACGCAACGTCCTGGTGTGAAATTAGCCTAAAGGGTTAAATGAAGTAGAGGCCTGCATGGGTCCACTTTTTCATACCCGCTACCCGCACGCGACCCGCTTTCTGGTGAATTTGATAACTGCAACCCGACCTGCACCCGCAGAACCGACCCGCTACCCGCTTTTTTACATTTTCTTCTAAAGTGCACATTTAAAATAACATTTAAAGTAAAGTAAGCAAAAGACAGTGTCAGAATTAACATGCTTGCTTTCGCGACCCGCAGACCGCTACCCGCAACCCTACCCGCACCTGCAACTCGCTACCTGCACCCGACCCGCACCCGCAGCCTAAATCAATTCGGGTACCCGAACCTAACCCACTTTTCGGGTTACCCGCGGGTACCCGACCTGCTGCAGGCCTCTAAAATGAAGACTTTTCGGTTAAAAACTTTGTAAGATCTTTCTCATAGATCTTTCATTATTTTTCTGGCTCTCTGATATCATGACAGGTCCTCTTTGGCATGTGTTATTTTCTCCGTAACTCCTTGTTTTTCTCCAAATCACAATTCACCCGGGAAGAAAGGGGGTGTGACCATTCGTTATTTTTTCATCTCTTTATCCCCTGAATGAACCTGGAGATATCGTGGTTTTCACACAGCAGCTGCTGCTGTGGAAGATGGAGCCTTTTGAGCTTACTCTGTTAGGCCTGGTGCACACCACAAACCGCTAGCAGATCCGCAAAATGCTAGCAGATTTTGAAACGCTTTTTCTTATTTTTCTGTAGCGTTTCAGCTAGCATTTTGCGGTTTTGTGAAACATTTTTGGTGCAGTAGATTTCATGTATTGTTACAGTAAAGCTGTTACTGAACAGCTACTGTAACAAAAACCGCCTGGCAAACCGCTCTGAAGTGCCGTTTTTCAGAGCGGTTTGCGTTTTTCCTATACTTAACATTGAGGCAGAAACGCCTCCGCAATCCAAAATCTGCAGCAGCCCGGGAATATGCGTTTCTGCAAAACGCCTCCCACTCTGGTGTGCACCAGCCCATTGAAATACATTACCCTAGCGTATCCGCAGCCGCAAGCGGATCGCAAAACGCAGCCGAACCGCTCTGGTGTGTACTAGGCCTTAGAGCTTGCTTCTATTATGAGGAGACAAAGGCGCAGGAGGAGGGTCTGTTTAATCGCCCCTCGTATTTTTCGAGAGAACAGTTCTTGATAATTTTACTGAGACAGAGGTGGTGAAGAAGTTCAGACTCACTCGTGATATGATTTATGATATGATCCGGCAGTAAAAGGCGGGAATACTCTGGTCAGGTAGTGGTAAAACTCCGCCTCCTACCTACAATGCTTCACTTTCAAGCTTACAGAGAGGAAAAGTATCCCATGTAAATCATTAATACCGATTACCTAACTCTCTGCTTTCTCACACTTTCCTCATACATATCTCTCCATTATCCCCTGCTATCGAACACTTTTCTCTCTGTCCTCTCACACTGGTGAATTGACTCCAGAGTGTTAAAATACCTCATGAGATAAACTACCTACCTTTTTTCTCTTAGTAAATCCTCTCTGGTGAATTGACGCCTTTAGTGTCTTTTTACATTATTTCCTTTTCCCCTTCCTTTCTTCCCCGCTCCCCCTGTCCCCCTGCTCTCTTGATCATGCATGATAAGATGTGCACTGTGTAGACTGTATGCATTCCGCTACACTGTCGCATATTATCTGCTCATTTTCCTTTAAGCAGGCCCAAGCAGTATGATGCATGTGTTGCCCATTGTACCCATGCTGTATGTATTTCAACTTCAGCTGGCTTATTTCGTGTCTTCCGCATATCCCCTGTGCCTGTGGAGGGACACAGTGAGGAGCAAGTGTCATTGACATTGCCATCCGGAGTATTGATCCCTGGTGGAATAGCATAACTATTTACGGGTGTACGCTTACATTGCAGCACCCCTGTCACTATGACTGCGGTGCACTGATCGCTGTTCACATACTGTAATTATTTACAGGTGCACGCGTACATTGCAGCGTCCCCTTTACTATGACTGCGGCACACTGATCGCTGGTGGCATAGCGTAATTATTTACGGGTGTACAAGTATACCGCAATGTTCCCGTTGCTATGGTCGAGGGGGCTTGCTTCCTAGTTACTAGGCAGATATGACATCACAGGATTTGATGTCACCTGGTTTGTAACACTGGCACCGACTGAGATATAGAGCATTTGCAGGGATTCAGTTTACAGGGCAAGCAGGCTTATACATTCCATATTATGTCCACAGTGAATGAGTTGACATGTATATGCCTGCTGACTACTGGGCGTGTGGGGAGAGTGATGGAGAGGCGTGTTAATTGATTAGCCACCATATTTAACAGCTGCCACCTGATTCACACTTAATCTCTGACTTGAGCTATTGCTGGGGGAATCTTTGTCGGTGGGTGGGGGGATTTACTATTTTGTGATCTATATTCTCCTGACGATGCCCTCTTGAAGGGTATTGTGATTGGTACTTACTGACCATGTATTAGTGGTGTTAGTATTTCACTTTCCAATCACCACCATACTGTGTATACCCTCACCACTAATTAGGATTTATTAAGTATTTGATCCATATTGTGATCTTTATACATTGAGGCAGGGAACACACTTGACTGTTTCCGTGCCTGTTTTTTGCACAGAAAAACTGAGAACTCATGTTAATCAATGGGATAGTTCACACTTAATATGTTGTTCATGCGCAGAAAAAAAACTGACATTCTGCATCATAATTCTTCACATTTTGTCAGTTTTCTCTATCAATTACATCAGCTGCTGTGAAAAAAACGTGCACGTTTTCCTGCATAGGAACACACTTGGTGTGCAGAAAAAGTATGCAGAAAAACGCGCGCAGAAAACTGAAAGGCAAGTGTGTTCCCTGCCTCATGCAATTTACATTGGGCTGAGTGACTCTATTGTTGTGACCGCTGCAGAGGGGATAGCTACACTCCACCCCTCATACATAGGTGGGGGGATCAGCAAAGACCCTTTGTGTATTTTGGCCACATGTCAAGCTATATGGGCCTATTGCATGATGCAGTATGATTTTATGTATATGTCCACAGGTCACCATTTACCAGTAGGTGATTAACTGTGGAGTCAAGAACTTATTTCATTACTAGTGTTGTACATTTAGGTTAGGTCCGTTTGGACATAGTGAACAATAGATTTTCCTAAAGCGAACCTGTTAGTCTCCTAAGGTGGAGTCCAGGACGCCCTCAATTGTCCAGGATAGAATCTTACAATATATCTTTACATCCGTGTTAATGATAGAGATTGGGCGGAAGTGCGAACACTCCTCTTTATAATTCCCTTTTTTGGGTATGACTGTTATTCTAGTGTTGGTCTCTTTAGAAAATACTAAAACTTATGAATATATCAGCACACCGTTTTCAAGCAGTCACGCTCTTTATTGAGCCACGTAGTCCACAAAGAATATCCGACAATTGTCTTGGGGGGCCGTGCAGGGTCCCCCTTTATCAAGGTGGGTGGTTAACACGCGCCTTGATAAAGAGGGACCCCATCGCGGCCCCCGAAACAATTGGATATTCTTTGTGGACTACATGGCTCAATAAAGAGCGTGACAGCTTGAAAAACGGTGTGCTGATATATTCATAAGTTTGACTTTGCTAGTGGCACTGCCTATGCCACGATATCAAGCACCCGACCTTTTGCTGGTTGGAGTGCCCACGGACACCTAATATTTGTGCATTTAGAAAATACTAGTCCATCTCCTCCTGCAATAACCATTGTACAAAAATGCTAAGCGAGTTCTGTTGCAAAAATTTGGTAGAATTCCGTAGAGACGCCATTGGGTCCTGGCCTTTTGCCCTTGGCGGATCTCGTGACTGCTTTGAAAAACTCTTCATTTGAAATTGGGGCGTCCAGGACTTTTCCTTGCTTGATCCGATAGTATGCAGTTTGATTTTGTCCAAAAATGAATTAACTGAGGAGGGCTTAAATCCTTGATTATACAGGTTATGATAAAATTGTGCAAAAGTTTCTCCTATTTCTTGTGTACTGAAATGTGCTCTACCTGAGTCGTCATTAATTTTCTCTCTGTATTTAGCACATTTTCCCTCTTAAAGAGAACCCGAGGTGGGAATTACTAATACTATTGCGGCACAGAGGCTGGTTGCGCACACTAAGACCAGCCTCTGTTGCCCCATCGTGTGCTTCCATGTCCCCTCTGCTCGCCGCTATAGACCCCGCAGTGCTGGCGACACGCAGCGCGTCGCCAGCACAATGTTTACCTTAGTGCTTTCTGTCAGCGCCGCTCCTCCGCATCGCCGCTACCCGCCCGCGTCACTTCCCTCCTACCAGCGGGAGGGAAGGGACACGGGCGGGTGCGCCGATGCGGGGGAGCGGCGCTGACAGACAGCGCTAAGGTAAACATGTCGCCTGCGTGTCGCCAGCACTGCGGGGGTCTATAGCGGCGAGCAGGGGGGACATGGAGGCACACGATGGGGCAACAGAGGCTGGTCTTAGTGTGCGCAACCAGCCTCTGTGCCGCAATAGTATTAGTAATTCCCACCTCGGGTTCTCTTTAAGTAAGTCTGCCATGATCTTACCTGATCTGTTTATCCCTCTAATATGGGGTTTCAAGCATTTTTTATATTCTCTTTTGCAGTTATTTAGTAGGGTGTTCACCTTTAACCTTGCTTGCTTCAATGTGCTATAATTTTTCTGATGAAGAATTAGACTTGTGCTCAATTTCATTTTGTGTTTCAATTTTCAGGGTTTTTTTTCTACCAGTTTTAACCTCCCTGGCGTTCAGTTTCTGCTGAATTTCTATGCAAAAAGTGATCCAATTAATTTTCATAACCTTTTTCCAGGGCTGTGGAGTCGGAGTCGGGGCAATTTTGGGTGCCTGGAGTCTGAGTCGGGGGAAAAATTCACCGACTCCTAATTAATTTAAACTGTAATTAAAATAGAAAATATGATAAAATAATCTATTACTCAGATAATAGTTATCATAAATAATTTATACATACAATAATAGCTGTGCTTAGTCCACAAAAATGAAATAAACCAATCAAAATTAGTTACTTGTGCTGCTTCAATAAAGCAGTCCCCGTATTTTTAAAGTCAGATATACATATCTGATTTTGACTGTATAGTATATATGATGTGTACACAGGAATCTCTTATATATACTAAATAACATCTATGCTGTAAGAATAAAGCCTGATGTCTAGCCGTGTCACTAATAGAGATGGTCAATGAGATGGAAATAATTCTGCGTCGATGCTGGTTTATGCAAATGTATGCACTCTCTTTGCTCATGAAATCAAATAATTTGATATGTTGTTAAAATTTGGTTTGGTGACCACGAATTAAATGGTACCTGAGACGGATGAAAAGAAAAGTTTTATACATACCTGGGGCTTCTTCCAGCCCTCTTCAGGCCAATTAGTCCCTCGCTGTTCACCACCACCTGGATCTTCTGCTATAAGTCCCGGTAATTAGGCCAGTCAGCGCAGTCCGGCCACGTGCCGTTCCTACAGCCAGGAGCATTCTGCACCTGCGCAATAGTGCTGCGCAGGTGTAGTACGCTTCCGGCGGCGGAGTGTGTGCATGCGCACTACGCCAGACTGGCTCAAGTACCTGGATTCATAGCAGAAGATCCAGGTGGCGGAAGAGGACAGTGAGGAACTGATTAGCCGGAAGGGGGCTGGAGGAAGCCCCAGGTATGTTTAAAACGTTAATTTCATCTGTCTCAGGTTTACTTTGTTACACAGTAGTACTCTACTCTACATATGCACTCCCCACAGAGCTGCAGGGAATCCACTGAAAATGTTGTGCACATTGAACACAGGTGTTGTCTATCATCTACCTTTTACAAGTACACTTACCAAGGACTAGTTTTAGCCTTTGACTAAAGGGAATAAATATGGCAGTCTCCATATCCTTCTCACGTCAGTTGTCTTTTAAAATTCCTAAGCGTTGGCAGTTAAGATACGAATTTCATGTTACATACTTTCAATCATCAAGATTTTAATATGCGAATTAGAGGAGGAGGAGTCTGAGTTGGTGGAATCCTAAATTGAAGAGTCTGAGTTGGTGGATTTTTGTACCGACTTCACAGCCCTGTGCTTTTTCTGTAACTTACCAAAATGTGTCAAGCAAGGGTATAGTATACATTTTGAGTTTAATAAAAGCTTGAAGCACAAAATCTAAACTAAATTTCAAAATAATTCCCCAAAATCTCTGATCATTTATACTCCACAGCTGCAGCAGCTCAACCTGCGCTAGCATGAATGTAAAGGTGGCCATACAGATGATGGGCATATTCGACCAAGAGACAAATCTCTCTAATCGAACTGATTAAAAAGCGATCTGTCAGCTGCCCATACTCTGCAGGCCGATTCCCGATCGATTTAAACATGAAATCTCTCAGGAATCGGCCGCATCCATTGCCTCCCCGCTGCCCCCGGTGCATAAATTTATCCCCATGTGTGCATTTATACATTACCTGTTCTGTGTCGTCCAACACACGGTGCCCATCTGTCTTCTGAATCCTCTGCAGATTAACTTTCCTGGCAGTAACCCCGGGGAAGCCCTCCAGGAAATCCCGTTCTTTGAACGGGATTTCCTGATCGGAGATCGCCGAAGGCGACCGAAGCGGGCGGGGGGATGCCGCTGAGCAGCGGCTATCATGTAGCGAGCCCTAGGCTCGCTACATGATTTAAAAAAAACAAAAACAAAAAAAAACTAATTAAACCGCCAGGAGGGTTAAAGTAGATTGGTAGCCAGATACAGGTGTCCCCAGTATAGGCTAAGTAGGTACAGGTGTCCCACCAGCATAGGCTAGGTACCTATAGGCTAAGTAAGTATAGGCTAAGTAGGTACAGGTGTCTACCCCAGTATAGGGTTAGATAGGTACAGGTGTCCCCCCAGTATAGAGCTAGATAGGTACAGGTGTCCCCTCAGTATAGGCTAGGTAGGTACAGATGCCCCCCAGTATAGGCTAGGTAGGTACAGATGCCCCCCAGTATAGGCTAGGTAGGTACAGGTGTCCCCCCAGTATAGGCTAGGTAGGTACAAGTGCTGCAGTATAGCCTAGTAGTATAGCCTAGCTAGGCATAGGAGTCCCCCATTATAAGTAATGGTTGTTTAGGTAAATGTTGTAAGCAGCAGGGAAGCTAGTATTTGTGCCCCCAATCCTACCTATTCCCCCTGAACCATCCGCTATATACATACCCAGCCTTGTTCCAGCGCTGGCTACAGCCTCCCCGTACAGCTTCGGTAATAGAGGAAGAATAGCCTCATTCTCCTGCAGAGTACCTGCACATCACTCTTACATGTACCCACAGTCACATTGCCTAGGGCCTGATAGATGTTCTTTGTTCCTGCATTCTACAAGTACTCTTACCAAGGACTAGTTTTAGCCTATGACTAAAAGTATTGGAGGCAGAAGATCAGCTGGCTAGCCAGCTAACTGGTATTGTTTAAAATGGAATACATTTGTCAGCCTCCATATCCCTCTTAGTTCAGTTGTATTTTAAAATTCCTAAGTGTTGGCGGTTAAGATATGCATTTCATGTTTCATACTTTCAATCAACAAAATTGTAATATGCAAGTAATACGAGGAATCCTAACCTTCGAAGCCGGTGGATTTTTGTACCGACTCCAAAGCCCTGCTATGTACGGGGGTGTAATATGCACAATACAGGAAAAGAGGCGCCCTGGTGCATAAAAGCTTTTAAAAGCAGTTTAAAAACGAAAAGGGAAATGAGGTAGCTTACCTCAATGACGAAAATTTTTGTATTAGTGAAAGATTTTATTTCGCACAGGCAACGCGTTTCGCGGGTCTAAGCCCGCTTCCTCAGGCCAATTATAGTGCCTAAAATAGCAAAGGAAACTCCTCAATACAGTGGTCTGTATAAATGGTAGATGTAGCATAGCATAACATACTCTAGTATAGTATCAAACATCGTTGCAGTTACAGCTATATTTTAAAACCGATACACTATAGTCTCATATCTATGTATTAACAAACAAAGATCAAAAGGGAAAGGAGTTTTTTTTTATTTATTTTTTTAGGGGTGACAGTAGTACAGCCTACATCTCTGTAATGTCACTAAGAAAAATCTGTGTACCCTACTGTATTTTTCACACTGATTTATCTTAGTGACATTACAGAGATGTAGGCGGTACTACTGTCACCTGTAAAAAAAAACAAAAAAAAAAAACTTCCCCAGCAAAGACCCTCGACCTGATCCAGACACCTATCACTGACCAACTAAGAAGTCCTTTGTGGACTTCAGGAACATTTTTCACCTGTGTTTTTACTGTAGTAGCATATATTGAGGCTCATTTTACACAGGATAAGAGGTTTATAAGACCATTTATTTGTACGTATTGGTTAGGCCCTGACGTGAGACATTTATTACCAGTACTCCCATTCGGTAGTGTGGCATTGTATGCACTTTAACCAGATCTTTACTACGCATGCTGGAGCGACCAGTGGATGAGTTCAACTCTGGATTTAGGACAACATTGAAGTCTCCTCCAATGACTATCCTACCTTTTTGCCTTTGTCTGAATCTTATCCAATAAATTCAATATATAATTTATTTATACAAAAAGAAAAGATAGTTTGGAGTTAGATTGCTACTCCACATGATTTTCTATGATTATTAGAGTTAATTATCCATTGATTGTATATTTTATCATATATCTGTGGGGCTTTGCCTGTCTTAAAATGGGTTTCCTGTAGTAATGCTATATCTATTTTATTTCTATTAAGTTCTTCTATTGTCCTTTTACTATCAGAGTTTGCTCCTTTTACATTTATAGATTGAATTCTTAAAATATCCTTTTATTAATGGAACAAATTAAAATTTGCGTACAATTGGGGAGAAACCCAGGAGTCGCCAGAGGGGTTAGTAGGGGTTTTAACCTGGTGCTATGATATATTACCATTCATACTTACACCCAAACACAAAAGACAAACACTGAATGACCAAAGGAAAGTAAAACATGGATTAGAATATCCATATAAAAAAATCCCTTCCAAGTGGGGAGGAGTATGTTGTATGTTCCGACCTGTGTCATCTTGACACCTTTATTGGAGCTCCTAGGTATGTCACCAAAGGGCACCAACAGAACCTAAGTCAAAGAATAGATTGGTCTCCACCACCAGACCATCCATTAACGTGAGTATTACAGCAATAATTAATGAATCACTAAATGGGTCTTGATATTATCCTAATTCCCAATGATCCAAATGCAAGGGAGGTAGATCAGGGTAGGTAGATCACACCCTGATAAAATGTCCAATTGGGACGTGAAACTGGTCGGTGGGCGGGGCTAGCGCTGCTTGCGTGTGATGCAGCATCACTCGCATCGGGATACCGGGCTGGCGTTCTCCGTGTACAAGCAGGCATACCTTAAACGGTACACAAAAAGAAAGTTGCAGGGCATGCTGGGTTGTCCTTTTTTGGCTTCTCTACTTCTCCTCAGACTCCACTAATGCAGTCTGATTGGCTGAAGCCTCTTTCCCTCCTGTTTTCCCCTCCCACACCTCTGTTCCTCTCTGATTGGCCAATATTTCTCATGCTGAGACAATGCGCTTTCTTTAGTGAAGGGCAGGCAAATCAGGCAGAGGAGAGTAAGGGAGGAAATGACATGAGGATTGGATTCAAAATAGCCACACTTAAAATGGGGAATGCTAAGGCAGAGTTATTAAATGCTTTCTTTGCTTCGGTCTTCACAAGACATTGCTGTTGCAAATTACAGATGTGGAAGGTTGTCAATCTTCCAATTGTAATATTAAATACTTAGCGCAGGAAGAAGTGAAGGCAAGACTAAATAAATTAAATATATATAAAGCACCTAGCCCCGATGGCATACATCCTCTGGTCTTAAGGGAAATTAGTTAACGATAAACCCCTTCATCTTGTCTTTTGTGACTCTTTCAACTGGCAGCGTTCCAATAGATTAGCGTACAGCCCACGTTTTTCCATTATGTAAGAATGTAAAAAAAAATCAGATCTGGGAAATTATACACCTGTAAGCTTAACGTCATTTGTGTACTATACAAGACTTCATAGCAGAAAATAATCTTATTTCTCAGCATGGGTTTACTAAGGAAAGGTCCTGTTTGACTAACATGCGCAGCTGTTATGAGGTAGTGAATGCTAATGTGGCTATTGGGAAGCTGTTGATGTGATATACTTGGACTTTGCAAAAGCCTTAGCTAATGTTTCCCACAAAAGTCTGGTGCAGAAGTTGAGGATGCAAGGACTAGGGAAGAGTATGTGTGCATGGATAAGGAACTGGCTAATAGACAGAAAACAAAGCGTTGTGGTCAATGGATCTTATTCAAAATGGGTGACTGTTAGCAGTGGGGTCTCACAGGGTTCAGTACAGGGGTAAGTACTGGGTCCAGTGCTCTTTATTAATGATCTAATAGATTCAGTTGAAAGCAATGATGCTATTTTCGCAAGTGATACAAAATTGTTCAGAATCATCAACTTTCAGGAGTATAGTGATATATTGCAAAAGCAACTGGATAGGATGGCTATATAGGCACATAAATGGCAGATGAAATTCATTGTTGAAAAATGTAAAGTTATGCATTCTGGTTGTACCAATGGTCTAGCACCATACAAAATAAACAGGATACAGATGGGGACATCACACTTGGAGAAGGACTTAGCAGAACTCATCGACAACAAGTGAAATAACCCTATTCAATGCCAAGCTGCTGCAGCTAAAGCTAATAAAAATTTCAGATGCATTAAAAGGGAAATAAAAACTTGCGATGCTAGCATAGTATTGCCCATGTTTAACTCTTTAGTAAGGCCAAATTTGAAATGTGGAATTCAGTTCTGGGCAGGCATGAGCTCCAGATGAAAAATCGAATGAGTTTCATTCGGATTTTATCCACATAATTAGTACGGCTGATGTGGCTGCTGGGGGGGTGGGGGGGTGGGGGGGGGGGGGGTTTAAACTTACCCAGAAGCAGTCTTCTTTAACCCGTTCCAGGCCATGTCACATAACTACTATGCTTCCTCATTCAACCCAGGAGGAAGCGCGGTAGTCGCATGAACACGGTTTGGGACGTGCCTGGATGGATTAAAGCAGACAGCAGCTGGGTAAGTTTAAGGCTGCATTTCCACTTGTGCGGTGCGGAATCGCCGGGAAATCACTGCAGACGAAATCGCATGCGGGTGCGACTTTGCATGCGTTTTTCCCGCGATTTCGCATGCGATTTCGCATAGGGTAGTAGGTGGGCGATTTTAACCATGTCACTGCCTGTGTAAATTAACATTACCTCCTATGCGAAATCGCATGCGAAATCGCGGGGAAAAACGCATGCCAAAACCGCATGCGATTTCCCTATTAGATACATTGTATGCGATACGCTAAGCGGTGTGCGGGGAGCGAATTCTGACGGCTCTGTCGTGCAGATTTTTCCCGCACACAAAAACACTCCGCACAACGCACAAGTGGAAACAGGCCCATCCACTTGTATTGGCTGTGCGAATCTGCATGCGGATTCGCTATAGTGGAAATGAGCCCTAACACTCCCTCACCCACCCGCTCAGATGCATTCATTATCTGGATGATTTCCGAATGAAACCCATTTGGAATTCATCCAGAGCTCATCTCTGTTTCTGGGCACCACATTACAGGAAAGAAATTGCAGTTTTAGAGCAGGTGCAGAGATGAGCTACAAAATTGATACGTGGGATGGAAGGTCTCACTTACCAAGGAAGGTTAGATAAACTGGGTTTATTTAGTCTGGAGAAAAGGCGCCTTAGAGGAGATCTAATTAACATGTATAAATACGTCAGAGGGCAGTATAAAAGCTTGGCGGATGAGCTTTTTGTCCCTAGGCTTTTACAAAGGACTGGGGGACATGATCTGTGCATGGAGCAAAAACGTTTTAGCCATTTATTTATGAAAGGACTGGGGGACATGATCTGTGCATGGAGCAAAAAAGTTTTAGCCATTTATTTATGAAAGGCTTTTTTACAGTAAGAGTGTTTAAAATGTGGAATGCATTGCCACAGGAAGTAGTTGTGGCAAATTGTAAATCTGCATTTAAAGAAGGGTTAGGTGCTTTCCTTGCATTGAAAGATATCCATGGCTCTAATTACTAGGTAATGCACAGTGGTGTTGATCCAGGGATTTTATTTGATCTGATCTGATTTTTTTTCCCTTTTGGGGCTAATTGGAGCATGCCTTGTGAAGGATATTTTTTGCCTTCCTCTGGATCAACAAGGATATGTGAGGGTGCATGCTGGTGAACTCATTGGACGTATTTCTTTTTTTCAACCCAAATAGCTATGTAACTATTTGAGAGCTTATAACAATCTGGTTATAGTTTTCAAAATCTATTGGCCCTTATATTGCATGGAAATGATGGTTGTCCAGTCAAAATTGGATGGGTGTATGCCCCCTAGCGTTATTAGTGGATCTTGAATTCTATACTTCTTCTTCATCAGTTTGTAGGCATTTCAAGAACACTGGGCTTTGGATTTCATACGAATTAGACATAGTTGACCTCCCTGGCGGTATGATTATTTATGGATTTTAGGGTCTTTTTAAAAACATTTTAGACCCTAAAATCAGAAAAAAAAACAATCATGCCGCCATAGACACTGCAGCAGCCCCTGCTCTCACTCACCTCCCTGGGCTCCAGCTCTGCAATTTTACCTCTATCCCCTGGGTAGCGCTGAAACTCTGTAGTGAGATCGATATATGCGATATCACCAGAGGGATTCAGAGCCTCGGTGGACAGGAAGGAGAGCGGCTATTGACGTCTTGATCCCCCGGGAGGTGAGTAAAAGCGCCCACTGCGCACTTTACTTTGCATTGAGCTCCCAGCGGCTAGCCCAAGCTACACTTGGGATTACTGCCAGGGAAGTCAACCTCGACCCACATTTACTCACTATGTTTCACCATTTTTCACAACTGACTTAATTTAAGCATGACAAAAATGTCTACATTCAGGTTTGTCTGAAGCAATAAAAATAATTTAATGTATTTCTCTAACATAATTTCTTCTAAGTTAAGCCTTGTACACACACTAGAGAACCATCTTTTCCAAGGATCTAGTGTGTATACAAGCTCTGCAATGCATCGCCAAGGAATCCGGAGTGCCTAATTATCTCATTTAAGTGCAAACTTAGCACTTTTTCCCATCCTTAATGCTCATACACACAAGACTATAGTCTTTGGAAAATGAAAGATCACAGACCAATCTTACCACCCTTCATCCCTTCATATAGTATGAGAGCCATACTCTACACAGTCTTTTCTATGGAGCTGAACTCCCCATCAGAAAAAAAATCTTTGCAAGATGCTGCACACACAGATGCTGTACAGACACAAAAGATCAGTATCTGCAAAAGATCTGTTCCTGCCAAAAATCCATTCCTGCAAATTGCAATGATAGTCTATGAGATCTGCAGATCATCATGCACACATGATTTAACTAACATTCATCTGCAGATCAAGCAATCATCCGCAGATCTGAAAATCCATCCTGGTGGATCTGATCTGCAGATGAATGTCAGTTAAATCATGTGTGTATGATGATCTGCAGATCTCATAGACTATCATTGCAATTTGCAGGAATGGATTTTTGGCAGGAACAGATCTTTTGCAGCTACAGATCTTTTGAGTGTGTGCAGCATGTTTGTGTGCAGCATCTTGCAAAGAGTTTTTTCTGATGGGGAGTTCAGCTCCATAGAATAGACTGTGTAGAGTATGGCTCTCATACTACATGAAGGGTGGTAAGATTGGTCTGTGATCTTTCATTTTCCAAAGACTATAGTCTAATGTGTGTATGCACCTTTAAGCCCAATCTACACGATACGATTCTTTGTACGATTCGATTACGATTCTATTTACGATCCGATTAAATCAGACATGTCCGATTGGGATTCGATTCAATTCGATTTGCCATTGCACAACAATGACAAATCGAATTGAATCGATTCTCGATCGGACATGTTGGATTTAATCAGATCGTAAATAGAATCGTTATTGAATCATGTAGATGGGGCTTTACCTCTCCTGCTCGAAGCTGCTTGTTGTGTGCAGTTCTATCATCCCTAGTCTCCATAGCAACAACCCAAGTCAAGATACTATAGCCTCTTGGCTTATCTGTACAGAACTCTGCCCCAAATTGTTACCCAAGCATCCCATTGATGTTGCCCATTGATCCCAGCAGGTGACATTTTTCATGCGTATGTATACGCCTTCAGACAATGAATTAAAATTAACAAGCAAATGCCTGGTGCATAGTAGAAAAGGTAGAAGTGAGGAGAAGAATGTAGAGGCTACCGTCTTCATTATCTTATACACAGTAGTAGTTGCTCAATTACTGTGCTGATGCTCTGACCATGAGACAAATTTCTCCCTGATCAGAGAGAGATCTGTTGCCTGCCCAAACACCACAGTCTGAATGCAGTATGAAATCTCTCAGGAATTGTCCTTGTGATTCTGCCTCACTGGCCTGGCCCTGTGCCCCCCTGATGCCCTGTGCAGTATACTTTATATTTCGACATTTTTCACTAGAAGGGAAAGCACTATGGGTTCCTTTGCGTTAGTCACTCGTCCTGATATCACACGTTGTTACAGCCACAAACCCGATCGAGCATGTTGCCCCTACATCTTTCAGCATGTCCGATTGATATACTGTATACGACCAATGTCAGCCCGAAATTTGTCACATCGTTGATTGGACATGCTCTTGGCAGCACCAATTTTCATCCAATCTGTTTATAATAATCAAATCGATCCGATTATAATAATCGAATCGGATGGTCAGTTGACCGTGAAGTCGCCTGATGTATGGCCTTGTGTGCATTGTTTTTTCCCCGCATAGAAAAAACGCTTTAAAACCCCGTACAATGAAATTCAATTGTCTGGTTTTCATATCACGCTATTTTTTTGCAACAGAAATCTAAAAAATGCTGCAGGACCCGAGTTTGGGGGAAAAATGAAACGCTCTGGTGTGCACCATCCCATTGCTTATTGCAAGAGACAAGGGTCAATGTTCCATCCTGATTTTGCTCGACCTCTCAACGGCTTTTGACACAGTCGATCATGAAATCTTGCTCAACAGGCTACAAGAGTACTGTGGCATAGATGGCATTGTTCTCCGGTGGTTCAACTCCTTCCTGGCTGGCAGAACACTTGGAGAAATCAATATAAAAACATGTGGTATACAGTTGCGCTCTTGACATAAACTCATGCATGTACCATGCCCCCCTTCAGGAGTCCACTCACCGGATGTTGGGGTCTGCCAACAGACCACTTAGCGCATTCGGGGTATATGGCCCCCCGCCGCCCTCTAGGCTATCAGCCACCACCTTGCTCCTCTGCTGTCCGGTCCGGGTCTGGTTCTGAGTTTCCGTCCTCTTAGGGCTGCAGTAGTAGTGAAAAAACACACAAGAAGACCAGCTTCCAATAGTGTGATTCTGTTTTTATTGGTAAAAAGTTAAAAACAAAAGTGCGCAAGTGACACTGTAACAATAGGCGGATTCCGCTCCCGTAAGGCAGCCAAAGGGACCCCCAATGTTGTATCTACCACCATGCGTCCATGTAAACGCCGCTGAGACGCCAAGCCGGTGTACCGGTATCCCAGCCTGTGTCCAAGCGTGATGACGTCACTCCGTGGCTCCGCGGGATTGACCTTGCTGGGATTCGAACCGGGGACCCATCGCTGCAAGGCGAAAGCGCTAACCACTACGCGACCGTGCTGCCCAAATATTAGAAAAATATTACAGTATGTGGTCGGAAGCCAAAAGTGACACCTGTGCTGGCCAGGAGGGGTAGTAAGAGAGGTGAAAAATAATCCAAGGATCACCACCAAGGCCATCCTGGTGAATCTGGGCTCTGGTGGTGGCGCCGGCAATGTTTCAAGGCAGACAATCCAACAGACACTGCACACTGCTGGGTTTCACAGATGCAGACCAAGGAGGACACCACTTCTTCAGATAAGGCACACAGAAGCTCGCTTGGCCTTTGCAAATGCGCATCTGGACAAAGAAGAGGACTTCTGGTCTTCTTTGTTAGAGTTGGATAAAACAAAAATTTAATTGTTTGGTCACAATATTTCCTTCATTTGGCGTGAAAAAAAAAAAAAAAGCCTTCAACCCAAAGAACACTATCCCCACTTTCAAACATGGTGGTGGGTGTGACGCCGTCGATATGACATATCGAATGCGTCATGGAGTCACGAATTCCAGTTTCTTTGCAAACCAACCAAAATGACATTTGTTGGTTTAAAATCCACTTTTTTTCTCTCCTTCCTGGGCTGCTACCAAGCCCTGGCAGTTTTGTGTGGAATTTGTCACCTAGCCTTGCTGAGGCGTTATACAGCCCATCCATCACAGATAAGGCTGACATAAATCGTAAATCCCAAGTTTCTGGGAGAATGGTGTCTCTAGCGTTCACACCTCCACACTGAGCTAGCAAATGCACAGATGTTATCAGTTCTCCCTGGAAGCAGCTGACCTACTGTGACCTCAAGAATCCCAATATCCATATTTCCTTCATTGTCTTCATAATTCATGGCATAGCAAATCTCTCTGCCCATGAATTCTGCACAGGTTGTGGGATTCCGCAGGACGCTGGTTCTGACAGGTTTACGGACCAATCGGACTGCCAGATCTAGCGTAAGACTGTTTTCAAATAACCCTCTAATACCCCAGGGGTCTGATTCCCCAAGTTTGGTATCGAAGTTCTTGATAAATTCTGACAAACCTAAAAGTGTTACTAGATTTAACATAACCTGTATGGTTTGCAGATTAGCACACCTATCATGATTCAGGTATAATCCTGTGTCCATGAGAGGGGCGGGCATATCTCCTGTTCCAAAGAAGTGTGTGATCCACGCCCCCTAACCCCTCCTGCTGGAGTGGGGGCTATAACTACAGAGAGCCCAGAAAGCTCTGGGGTCCAAGTCCATCATCTGGAATCTTTGTCTATAACATCTGACAGGCCAGCAGGACTCTGGCTGCGTGGCAAAACCGCCATCTTGGACTTTTCGACAAAGACTTGCGATTGCCGCATGGACTACATATAACGGTATTTGAACTGTATATCTTAATTCTGTTTCTTTTCATCTCTACTCTCTATCAAACCAAACTGTTCTAAAGTAAGCTGTGTGTATGTAGTTTTCGAATAAAACTAACGATTTTTGTCGTTCAGTCTTGTGCCTGTTCTGGTCATCTGATTGCTGCTATAACAAATCTGCCCTCTGAAGAGTCAGTCATACTACCGCATTGTTTTATTATTTGCTTATAAATTGTTGATTTGCTAGCTAGGTTGTAAATAACCGTTTCTTCCTTTTAGGATTAGCTAGTACCAGATTTCTTGTGCGAAATCGATAACTTTAGTTTCTCGATTGTAAATACAATTCGAGATTGCATCATATATGGACCCAGTAACCTTTCTGTAAACGTCGCATTGCTCACAGTCTTTAAGCCTTTGGAAGTGACTATTCCCCGAATGGTGACTGGAGCATGTCGAACGTGATTGGGCTGGCTACCGTATTGTGATAGCGTTGGGGTCTCCTCGCTCTATCAATCAGGGAGTGGTGGCAGTGTATTTACCCGATTTCCAGCGCGAAATTGATATTTAGTTTACAGATTGTATATACAATCATGATTGTTCATGTATGGGCACCTCCAACCAATCTTAACAGTTTACTATGCACAAACTGAATTTGCCTCCAGCAGTCTCTAGTGCATGAGACCTGCATGGCAACAGTGGCCTAGTAATACGGGTTTGGTGAATGTTTGTCCCATTACATATTGTCGGCAGCTGCGCGACCAATCTTTATTGTCAGTCTGTTCACTGTACTCCCTGCGTATGCTAACGGGAGCAGATTAGACGGGATTGGCACGCTCTGTCACCTTTTCTTTCCCCCTCTGACGTTTCAGCAACCGGTCTTCGTTGTCAGTCTGCACCCGTACTTCCTGCGTACGCTAACGGGAGCAGATCTCGACGGGATCGCGGGGCTGGATTGTCACAGTGGGAACCTGCTAAAAAGGGTTTTTTTCAGCTAATGGTCCAGGGACCCTAATCACGGTAAACAGTACCATGAAAAAAGAGAAATACATTAGGATGCTCAACAATATCAGGCAGTCTGCAAAGAAGCTTGGCCTTGGGCACCAGTGAACATTTCAGCATGACAATGACCCAAAGCGAACAGCAAAAGTGGCGAAGAAATGGTTAGCAGACGACAACATTCACATTTTGGAGTGGCCCAACCACAGTTCTGAGTTTAATCCAATTGAGAATCTGTGGAGGGAGCTAAAGATCAGGGTGATGGCAAGAAGATTGGGAGCTCACTGCTAAAGATGGATGGGCAAAAATACCTGTGGAGACATGCAAAAAGTTGGTCTGCAATTATAAAAAAAAAGCATTTGATTGCTGTAATAGCCCATAAAGGCTTTTCTGTTGATTATTGAGAAGGGCATGAATAATTTTGGACTGGACACTTTTTGCTCAAATGTAAATAAAAGCTGAGAATTTTTTTTCCACAATAATGCCTTTTGTACATTGTCTTAGTTACTTTTATTCAACCGGGTACAAAGATAATAAGTCAAAATTTGCCAGGGGCATGAATAATTATGCTCAGCACTGTGTGTATGTGTGTGTATATGTGTATATATAATATTGTATGTATGTGTATATATACAGTACAGACCAAAAGTTTGGACACACCTTCTCATTCAGAGTTTTCTTTATTTTCATGACTATGAACATTGTAGATTGTAGATTCACACTAAAGGTGGCCATACACTGGCCCGATTCCCGGCCGTTTCGACAGCAGATTCGATCCTGGGATCGAATCTGCTGCCAATCGTTCGCGGTAAACGCCGCCGACGATCCGATTTCCTCCCGAAATCGGATCGGTCCGTCGATCGCGCCGTGCGGGAAATTACCCTCGATCGCCCGCGGGTAAAGTGCGCGTCGCTAGCGGCGGCCGATCCGATGAAAAATACATTACCTGATGCGGGCTCCCGGGCGTCTTCTCCGCATCTTCTCAGCGCTGCACCCGCTCCATCCCGGCGCTTCCTGGGTCACTGCAGTGACCAGGAAGTTACAATAGAGGGCGCTCTATTTGAACTTCCTGGTCACGGAGTGACACAGGAAGCGCCGAGATGGAGCAAGAACAGAGCGGTGCAGCGTGAAGAAGATGCCCGGGAGCCAGCTTCAGGTAATGTATGCGCGGGGGGAGGACAGGCGGCAGGAGCAGCTGAACAGATTGTGATCGGTTTCAGGCTGAAATCGATTCACAATCTGTTTGCAGTAAAGGCAGCCATACGATCCCTATCTGATCAGATTCGATCAGATAGCGATCTGTCAGCTGGTCGATCTGATGGCACATCGACCAGTGTATGGCTGCCTTTAAGGCATCCAAACTATGAATTAACACACGTGGAAGTATAGTACATAGCCAAAAAGTGTGAAACAACTGAAAATATGTCATTCGAGGTTCTTCAAAGTACCGTATTTTTCGGACTATAAGACGCACTTTTTCTCCCCCAAAAGTGGGGAGGAAAAGTCACTGCGTCTTATAGTCCGAATGTGCCCTATTCAAGCTGATGCACAAAGCGCAGCGGAAGGTCTTACCGATCCGTGCGCTGTTTCCTCCTTCTCCAGCTGCTGAGCTGATCCTCCTGCAGTATTGGCATCTCCCCTCTTAACTTCTACTATCTGCGGCGGGGGAGGCGGCCTCGGCGCGATCTTGGTATCTTGTCCCTCTACTGCTGTTACTTGCTGGAGGGGAGCCTCAGTGTGATCCCATTTACTTATTCCTTAATCCCTGGTACTTTCGGCGGTGGGGGCAGCTCTCAGCGCGATCCGGATACTCTCATCGTGAGCCGGCAACTCTGCGCAATCCGGCCTGATCCGGATACTCTCATTGTGAGCCGGCAACTCTGCGCGATCCGGCCTGATCCGGATACTCTCAGCGTGAGCCGGCAACTCTGCGCGATCCGGATACTCTCAGCGTGAGCCGGCAACTCTGCGCGATCCGGATACTCTCAGCGTGAGCCGGCATGATCCGGATAGTCTCAGCGTGAGCCGGTGCGACCCAGCAACTTTCCCCATAACTACGTGCGTCCTACGTCATGAGGGGGCGCCGGTAAACAAGGAAGTACACCGGCATCAGGACGGACAGTGGCTGCGGCTAGCGCTGGGATTGCCTCTCTTCTGCCCCGCCGCCAAAGTACCCAGAGGGGATGTGCTGCGATCGAGCTGAGCCTGCCTGCCACAAGTGCCGGGAGTTAGGGGAAAAGTTGCTGGATCGCGCTGAAAGTTGCCGGATCACGAGAGTTGCCGGATCGCACTGAGGATGCCCCCACCCCTGCAAGTGCCAGGGATTAAGGAAGAAGATGCTGGGATCACAATGAGGCTTCCCCCTTGCAGCAAGTACTAGGGATTAAGAGAGAAGATGCCAGGATCACACTGCTTCCACCCTGCCATGGAGTGGCCTGCACCAAGAAGCACACTGCATCAGGATCACCTCAGCAGCTGGAGAATGAGGACACAGAGAGCACGGATTCCCAAATGGACACCTGGTTAGGTGAGATCCTCCACCCTTTAGATGTAATGGTTAGTTAGTTATTACTGGTGGGGGAAGCAAGAGTTTAAAGTAGTGTAATGTTACTGGGGGTGAAGCAGGAGTTAGTTGAATGTAGTGTAGTGATACTGGTATAGTGTAGTGTGTAGTGTAATAACTAGTGGAGGCATCAGGGGTAAATTAGGGTACTTAGTCTAGCTAGTGGGGACAGCAGGGGTTAGTGTATCTTGAACAGAGGCAGCTTGGGGGAAAAAAATGTCTACAAAACGCCCCTGCACTATAGACGCACCAGGTTTAGCATGTTTTTTTTTTTTTCCTGAGTTTTTGTCCTCTAAACCTAGGTGCGTCTTATAGTCCGGAGCGTCTTATAGTCCGAAAAATACGGTAGTTACCTTTTGCTTTGATTACTGCTTTGCACACTCTTGGCATTCTCTTGATGAGCTTCAAGAGGTAGTCACCTGAAATGGTTTTCACTTCACAGGTGTGCCTGTGATGATCCGCTCAGCTGGCTGCACAGGCAGACAGCTGTTTGTCCATTCCTCTAGTCTGTGGGCTGCAGGTCTCTGGAACAGAGACCTGTCTTTCCATTGCAAGTTTCTGGTCTGTTCTCTTGCTGGGGAATTTGCATACATTCGTTATGCAAATCCCCTACCTGCCTTCTTTGATGACTGGCACTATAAGAGCTTTATGTTTCCCAGAAGGCTTTGCTGGTCATTTCCTTTCCATGGTCTGTTCCTGATGGACACTGCTGGAGTGTCAGCCATTGCTATCTAGTATAGTTAATTCCTGGGGGTTGCTTTAGGCTCCCCTTCTAGCCCAGTCAGGTTGTATTATCTGTATTGCCTGTTCTGTCTTGTCTTGCCTGTTGCCATTGTCCTGCCCCAAAGGTGGTCGACAGGAAATGGTTCTGATCTCTGTTCTTGGAGTATAGCTGGTGCAGCGGTTGCTACCAGCTATCTCTTCTGTTCTGTCTCCTGGGATCGCGCTAGCTACTTTTCGCTAGCGCTGGGGATCCTTCTGTTCTGTCTTCTGGGATCGCGCTAGCTACTTTTCGCTAGCGCTGGGAATCCTTCTGTTCTGCTACTCTGTACCTGGATCGCGCTAGCCACTTTTCGCTAGTGCTGTGGATCCTATCTCTCGCTTGTCCCTGTTTTCGTGTGTCTGTCTTGTCTGCTACGCTTGCTGGAGGCTCGGTGAGGTAACCGTTAAGCAAGCGCTCGCGTCCTCTGTTTCATGTCTTTCTGTCGATGGTTAGTTAGGCGTGCTTGTCTCTATTGTGCTTATCACGTGGAGACCGCGCATAACCGCGTGCACTGTTGCGAATGAGTGCGGTGTTCGCGGTTAGCTAGCATTTGTTGTTTTCCGTATCTCCTTATTGTATTATTTGCTGTGCCTTTGCTACCCTCGTATTCTATTCTGATCTGCCTTGTGTCACGTCTGGCGATCGCACCTCTCGCGATCGCGTTCCTATTTCATATCTGCTGTTGTGTGTGTGTGTGTGTGCGCGGTCGCGGGGTGGCGACTGGATTGGCGCACACACATACAACCTGTCTCTTTGCTCAATCTCATTCGCAATTGCCTCACTTGCGATTGCGTTCTGCGCTTCGTACAATTCCTGTCTGGCACTTGTGGAGGTACAGAGGATTGGTTCCTCTGCACTCCCCAGCACCATCTGCCGACAGGAATTTCCCTCTACAGGTGCGTAGCACCTTTTTGCTGGGTGCCTGCAAATATACGTTTGTGGAGGATTTCCGCCGTGTCAGCGCACGCGTTGTGCGCTGATCACGGAGAAAGTTCCACAATCGTTACAGAATGACCAGCCTAACCCAAAACCCCAGTGTAGACGGAATTTCCGATTTGTACGATTTTGTCGAATATGGCTCTTGTACCTTTAAGAGATTTAAAAAACTTGAACCTGAATCAGCAGACGAATTTTTGTCTGAGTGTACGAAACTGTTAGCGAACCCTGAATTCCAATGCACCCCAGTGTCTACCTGGGCCCCCCAAATGGTCTACATTCTGTTGGGGGGCGAAATGTCAATGTGGGGTTATGATGTGTTAGATCATACCACCCTGAGTCAAAGACCCCTGGAATTCTTGGCCTTTTTAATTCACAATTGGCTGAGATTACCTCAATTACCATACCCCCTTAATGAGTTGTTGTCAGCAGCTCAATCAGCTGTTCCATCTACTCTTTCATCCATAAAGCAGCCATCCAAAGCCTCTAAAGGTGCCCATACACTCGTCAGATTGGCAGCAGATAGATAATAAATGCATCTGATGATCTATCTGATGCGTTTTTAGAACATTTTTTTACCAGGATAGAATTCCAATAGATTTCAGTTTGAAATCTATTGAAATTCGATCTGATGGCATTTTTTTGCCATCAGATTTCCATTAAGGCCAATGCAAACTGATAAGCAATCTCATCAGATCGACCTAAATTTTCCACCCTGCCAGTTCGATGGAAATCCATCGAAATCGATCGAAATCGATCGAAATCGGCCATCGATCGGTCGATTGGCCAACCGATTTGCAATCGATGGATCGATCGATCGATCGGGATCGATCGGTCGGCCCGAAAATCGGCTGAGTGTATGGGCCCCTTAAGTCTAAACGTAAAAGATCTAGGAAGTCTTCCCAGCGGAAAGATCCGTTGCCCATGGCAACCACAGATAGAGAGGTTATTTCTGTCATGTCTGAAATGGGCAAAACCATGCAGTATGATAATGATGTTTATAATGCATCTGCTGATCAGTTTCCAGGTTTTTTGCCCCAATCCAAAGCTTATGTGGATCCTGCTATAGGTAGGATCGCACACTATATTAAAGCAGTTAAAAAATCTGTACTCGTTCCTGATCCCCACCCATATGGAGATTATTTAGATACTAGGTTGTTCGAACCGCCATTTGCCTCATGGGAAATCGGGGCCTTGGTGGAGGAATTTGATTTAGATTGGAAAGCCTTTTGCGATTTTTACATCGCAAAAAGCGCAGATGTCCTGAACGATTGTCTTGACTCTGTGTGCCTTTTGATTGATTCTGATGAATGTGACGAGTGTGTTGTGGATCTGGTGATGTATGTGTGGCAGATCATTTTGGATGAATTACACACACACCAATTAATTGATCCCAATAAAGAGGTAAAAGATTCCCGTTCCGTTCCTGCTCCAGTTCCATCTGTAGACTGTGCGCACTATGATTGTTCATCCTTTGTTAAGTGTGCATGGGTGCCTGCAAATATACGCTTGTGGAGGATTTCCGCCGTGTCAGCGCACGCGTTGTGCGCTGATCACGGAGAAAGTTCCACAATCGTTACAGTGCCCTGTCATGTTTAATAAGTGGGATTTCTTGCCTTATAAATGGGGTTGGGACCATCAGTTGCGTGACTCAGGTTTTACTGGATTAGTCATGCTTGTTCCAGGGTTTTGACTCAGACACTACTTATGCCAGAAGATCAACAGGACTGCCAGGCAACTGGCATTGTTTACAAGGAAATAAATATCAGGGCTGTGGAGTTGGTACAAAAATCTTCCGACTCCTCAGTTTATGAAACACAGACTCCAACTCCGGGTACTTAAAATGACTCAGACTCCGACTCCTTGACTCCGACTCCTTAGTCTAATACTTACCAGGGCTGTGGATTTTGTGCAAAATCATTGACTCCGGCTCCTCAGTTTATGAAATCACAGACTCCGACTCCGGGTACCCAAAATTGCTTCGACTCCTCGACTCACACTCCGACTCCACAGCCCTGATAAATATGGTAGCCTTCATATCCCTCTCACCTCCAGATTCCTTTAATGCTGAATTGTCACAGATACCTTCTGTTTTATGAAGGCAAATTACAGAGCATTGTTTTTTTTTAGTAGGAAGGCTTTTTGATTTCTTTTAGTCTTGTACACTTTCCTAGTAGTTCAGGGTCATACTTGGGTATTCTGTTTGCACATTTTTATTTAATACAGAATACAATATTACAAAAAAGTCACCATTAAAATACAGCAACACTAATGATCAATCCCTGGGGGATGGAGATAACCAATCCCTGACTTTTTACATGTCTGCTATTAGTACTGTAACTTGCCCTTTTTCAAAACCGTTACGTTATACCCTCAGATATTATGGAGTTTTTCCCAATCAGCCAATCATGATTAGGGCCTTTTTCCACTAGCCTGCGATTTGCGATTTGATTCTGATCGCAAATCGCAAGGTACATTAAACTAATGGAAACTGCAGCAGCATTTTCCATTAGTGCGATCCGATTGCGATGCGATTTTGGTCAAAGCGCAATCGTCGTCCTGCCGCGCTTTGTATGCGATTGAGCTTTACTATAATGAGTATAGTAGCTCAATCGCAAACGTAATCGCATGCTGGAAATTAAAACGCGATTGCGATCGCAATCGCATTTCATAGTGGAAAAGAGCCCTTAGTCGTATCACCATGTTAAGTAATTACATCATATAGCAGTAAGACAAAGAATGTATAACCATGAAATACACTCTTATCGCCATGAACTTATTAGGCTTCAAGAAGCCAAATTTAACACCTAGTACAGACTTAAGAATCGTTTCACGCTGCCTTTAAAAAAAATAAAAAATTAAAAAAAATCCCTCTGATTCAGCTGGGCTGGATGTGTAAACGGATCCTATATTAAGCATAGGATCTATTCGCACTGTCCAATTAAAACGGAGGGGGAGCAAAGCACACGTTTTCGACGGGCACAAATTCTGTTCCTGACACAATTTATGGTGATATTTGATTTTGGAATAAAGATGAGTTGTGCGCTACAGTGGCCTCAATTCACGGAGCTTTATCAAACACTTTATCAAACGTTTGATCATTTACCTCGTGGGTAAAATCTAATTTTGAATTCACTAAGGTGTTATAGATTTATCTGATGTTTTACCGATAAAATGTTCAATACATCTATAACACCTTATAAAACAGCACTGGAAATTTGAGTGCACCAGGCGTTGTAATGGGAATTACGGCTATAGCGGTGCTCAGGTAGTTTTTTTTGGGTGCTGCCAAGAGCCGGAGCCCAAATTATGATAAAAACAGCTAAATTCTGTCTTGCACCACAGTCTACGGGGTCCTGGAGGGGGAATAGTAATAACACTGCTGAGACTTTTGCAGGAGCAGGGTGAGCCATTTTTCAGTCAAGTGGTCTCCCACACACTTCCTTGACTGTCTAGTGGTCGTCCATACACTTCACTTAGTGATCTTATGGTCCCAAATACATTTTCCTGGTGGTCTAGTGGTTGTCTTATGTTTCTCTGGTGGTCTTCTCCATATGCTTTTCTAGTGGTTCCTTGGTAGTCTAGTAGCAGCTCCATTAGCAGGTATTGGAACTATGGACCACTGTTACACACAGATATGAGTAGCGCTATAACGTTTCTTTGTGAATATAATCTAGTATTTCTCCATTCCTTTTAGCTTTGTAGCTAGTGGTCCCCTACATGTTTCTCTGATGTCTAGCGGTGCCAGATATCTTTCTTTCCCTGGCATCTGGTGGTTTGATAGATCTTTTCTTGGTGTCTAGTGGTCCCAATTCATTTTACTGATGTCTAGTGGTCCCGTATCCCCTATCTTATGTCTGGTGTCTAACGGTCCCATATGCTTCCCTTGTGTCTAGAGGGAAAAGTGCTTCACAAAAGTTTCATTATTTAAACAAAGACCACTGCGCTTCCTCACTCCACTCATCCAAAAATCATCCAACTCCTCAGTTTATGAAACCTCCGACTCCAGGTACCCAAAATGGCTCTGGCTCCTTAGTCTAATATACTTACCAGATCAGTGGATTTTGTACAAAAATCATCCCGACTCTGGCTTCTCAGTTTATGAAACTGACTCCACCTCTGCCAGGTACCCAAAATTACTCCACAGCCCTGTAAAAAAAACGCACATAGGACTATTGCCTGGATTAAAAATACAATCAGCACATTGTGCTGCACTCCTGAGTGTAGTGCCACCACTACGGAAGGGATATACTCGTAACTCCCACTTTGTGAATACACTCACTGAAGCGCCTCTTGTGTCACTACATGTCACAAGCTTGGTCAGCCAAGGATCAGCTTAATCTGGCAATGCAGACTTAAGAGTTTATTGTTAATACTCAGCGCGTTTTTTTTTATTTGCTTTACAGGGTATCCACGCTTATCTGGAAGCGCAATGGTCTTTGTGTACATTTTCAGGGTAAAGTGACCCTCTCATTACTGCGATCTCCTGTCATTCTCTTAATTTATTTCCCATTGGAGCACAGTGATATAATTGCAATTGTTAAGTTTAATTATTGTTGTAGTGGTTCCCTATACATTTCACTGGTGTCTAGTTAGTCCCCTGTACCTTTCCCTTGTGTCTAGTGAGTCCCATATACATTTTCCAGTTGTATAGTGGGTTCCCTATACATTTTCCTGGTGTATAGTGCGCCCCTATATGTTTTCCTGCTTTCTAGTTGGTCACCTATACCTTTTATGGTTTTTAGTGAGTTCCCTATACATTCCCCTGGTGTCTAGTGGGTCTCCTTAAGTTTTCTTGGTGTCTAGTGGTCTTTACTATAGGCAGTCCCCATGGGTTTAAGGCAGCTTAAGAACTTTTATCACTGAGTGCTTCCAGGAGGTTTTTTTGCGTTTACCATACTCATAGCTACTCTGAGTCGAAATTTAAATGAGACAGCTGTGTCCCACATTGCGATCCATGTCACTCCTGCACTTCCTCCTAAGGGGTTGAAAGAGGAAGCGTGGGAGTGGCGTGGGACACATCAGATTAGATGGCCGCATGGGTCATAGCTGTCTCATTTAAATTTTGATTCTGAGTAGCTACGAGTATGTAGCTACTCGATAAAATCAACACTTCCAGAAGGATGCTTATGTTGGCAGTAGTTGCATCGGTGTTCAATATCCCACACATGCATATGCGAAATCTGATGCGATTGGCAAACAAGCATGAACATGACTCTCATAACACCATGGATGGTGGTGCACACATGCATAAGATCATGTGGATGCCCAGCAGCCACATCATTTCTGTAATGCTGGGCATACACTGCAGTTAACGCAGGCTTATAAATCGAGCCTGATGGCTCAATTGATAATATCCGACAGGTCCGATGAACTGCCGGATAGATTCCCCGCTCGATCCCCGCGGTGGAAAATAGCGGGGAATCGAGCGGCTGATAAAGAGCGCAGGAGCGGAAGAGCGGGGACGCGGCGGGATTCGATCCGGCAGCTATTTGGCTGCCGTATTGACCCGTGTATGCCCAGCATAACTTCAATATTGAAAGATTGACTTGTCCCCTCCTATGCAGTAATTATCCCTTCCCATTATTTTACAGATTACTGTCCCTCCCACAGCAAACTTCACCTAGATAATAGGCTTACATCACTGTTTAACCTCCTTGCCGGTTATCCCGAGCTCAGCTCGGGTTAACCTGCGCAGGAGGATTTCTCAGGCCCCGCTGGGCCGATTTGCATAATTTTTTTCCTCCTACACACAGCTAGCACTTTGCTAGCTGCGTGTGGTACGCGATCGCCGCTGAATCGCCCCTCCACGCCGAGCCCCCCTTCCAGACCCCTGTGCAGCCTGGCCAATCAGTGTCAGGCAGCGCTGAGGGGTGGATCGGGATTCCCTCTGACGTCTATGACGTCATCCCGCCCCGTCGCCATGGCGACAGGGGAATCCCTGCAGGAAATCCCGTTCTGAACGCCGGAGGTGATCGGAGTGGGTGGGGGAATGCCGCCGCTCAGCAGCTATAATGTAGCGAGCCCAGGGCTCGCTACATGATTTGAAAAAAATTTTTTTTTTAAAAAGTGCTGCGTTGCCTCCTTGCCGGCGGGAATTGGACCGGCAAGGAGGTTAAACTCTTAAAAGGTGAGGGTAGGATTTGAATACCTTCTGGTCATGAGCTTCAATTCATAAAGGGCTGTTCAATAAAACAAAATCAGGACAGTAAAATACCACATTCAGTAGTTTAGTACTTTTTTTTCCAAATTCATAAAGATTTTCACACTTTCAATTCACAAAGACCTGTTCGGTAAACAGTAGAACAGCTGTGGAGTAGGTCTCGGTTCTGTTATGGTTATGTTCTCCCACTTCTGTGCAGTGACAGCATTAAGATAGTAAGAGGCAGCCCCAGCATCCCTTTAGATCTACATACTGTTTTCTAGTCCTTTTGAATCTATCAGTCTTTCTTAACATTTTGTGTAACCTCCCTGGTGATCAGTTTCTGCAGGATTTCTGTGCAAAAGCTAGTTCAATTAATTTTCGTGACATTTTTGCCTGCAACTTACTACAATCCATCAAGCAAAGTTCTAGTATACATTTTGAGGATAATATAAGTTTAAAATACAAAATCATGTAAAAAACATTAAATTACAGTTTCTAAAACGTATTGATCACATAGAAAAATCCTCCTCCAATATGGATGAAGATATAATTCTACAGATGCAGAAATAAATACTGTCCAGTGTTACCTAAAACATCTCTCTTGTGTGGGCCAGTTCACACGCATACTTGCACATCGTTTACTGTCGTTTATGCAGACGCAGCATTGTAATCACTATTTTTTTTCCACTGCCTGGAAGCAGCAGGGATTGGGCGTTCGAGGGTCCATTAGCGCCGCACTCCTGTGTCCCCCTGCAGAATGAAAAATGCAGAATTATTTTCATCTCTTTGACCATCCCTACTAGTAGCCCAACTACACATCAGGCTTTATTCTTACAGTAGAGATGTTATTTATTATAGATTAATGATTCCTTTGTACACATCAGATATACAGTCAAAATCAGATGTGTATATCTGACTTTAAAAATACGGTGACTGCTTTATTGCAGCAGCACAAATAACTTTTTTTATTGGTTTATTTCCTTTTTTGTGGACTTAGCACTGCTATTACTGTGTATATATAAGTAATTTATGTTGACTATTATCTGACAAATAGAACATTTTATCAAATTTTATCTTTTAATTACAGTTTAAATGGTGCATTTTCACCCACCTACCACTACATATACTTAAAAATTACTCCAACCCACATCCCTGGTTACAACCCCGTTTAAATAGGTTTGATACTGTTCTACCTACTTGTTTACTTCATTTGCTAAGTGCTGAAATTTTTGCTGAAATACTATTTTGTATTTGAAATGGAAAAATATGCCCTGGCAAAAAAACAAGAAAATGTAAAACTTGTGAGAAAACAATGGTAAAATATTAGCTATTTACTTAGCTAGTGGGAAGCCTTTGAATGCTGCAGAGGCTTTCCATAATGACCTTGATCCCACCACTGCTGCCCAGGACCCTCTTCTTGTTCACAGCTGCCCTTGTACACGAACAAGAGCATTGCCACAGTCTAAAAGAGGGTATCAGGCAGCACGTGACTTGTGATAAATGGCTCTATAAATATTACAAATATTAGAGCATTCAGTGAAGCAAGTAAAGGGTTTGAGATTTTAAGACCTGCGGTTAACGAACATGCGGTAAAAATTACATGTGGTGAAATTGATAGACAAGAGAGACAGCCAATAGAAAGAGCCACCTACTTCTGCTACTCGCCCCATTTGATTCTATGTACGGCCAGGCGGGACCAAAAAAAATGCACAAGCAAGAGGAGGAAACATTAAAAAAGGCTTTTCTGTATCCCTTTAGATGTGCAGATCTCTATAATTATACACAGAAGTAGGGCTGCACGATATATCGATTTTTTTTTAATCGAAATCGCGATTTGCGCTAAGACGATTTCAGTATCGTCAGAGCGGCGATTTTTTTTTTTGCGCCCATTTTTCCGCGTTCAATGCGTCCGTTGTGCAGGCTGGACAGCTGTCTCTAATCGCTGTAATTTATTCCCTCTTACTCCCTCTGTTCGGGAGTAAAATGCTCCGGTATTCCTAGGTGACCCGGAAGTAGATTAGTCGGTGCACTTGTATGGGGGCACGCAGGCGCAGAGACTCTAAGGACTTGTGGGCAGCGCCTGCACAATGTGAACAGCTGAGAGCAAGGAACACGTGATGTTCGTCCTCACACTGCATAATTTTCACCCACTATCTGTCTGCCTATTGCCTCCTCCTTGCAGTGTGCGAACTCCCAGCACAGCTTATCTGTGTCTGAGAGAGCGAGCAAAGTGTGAACGGCAGGCGTGTCCGAGCAGGGCTAAAAATAGCCCAGTGCTCCGAGACCTAAAACGCAAAGAGAGCTGCCGATGCCTGTGTTCCACAACATTCCACCGCTGCGTCCCACACAGTCATAAATTACAAACTGTGCCTGCAGTTCCTTATATGGCTTTCCGGGTCAGTGCACCCGACCTCGGAGGTCGGGTGATGAATCACCGATCACCGCTGCTGTGGAGTGGGATATGAATTACACAGGCTTAGAGGCATGACAGGCTAAAGATAAGGATTTAAGAAAGGTATGACATGACAAAAATACATCTGCTTGGACCTTCCCTTTAATTGTGTAGTGTTAGCTGTGTCTACAGTGCACTTCCTCCTTCTGTTGTGAAAAATCGTGGAAAATCGAAATCGCAATTTCTAAGAGAAAAATCACAATTTCAATTTTCCCCTAAAATCGTGCAGCCCTACACAGAAGAGATCCCTCTAGGGGCATTCTTGTTCATCTAAGGCTGGTTTCACACCAGGACGTTGCGTTTTAGAGGACGTTATGGTCGCATAACGTGCCCCTAACGCAACGCCTGGTGCTCTCTGCTGTGGACGTCAGAGTGAGCCGCGTTGTGCAGCTCACTCTGGCGTCCGTGATGCGTACTCATGCGGCATCACGCCCCGCCCGGCCAATCGCCGCACAGAGCGGCCGCTCCAGGAAGTAAACACTGCACGTCACTGAGTGCAGTGAATATTAATTAGCCATGTGCCTGGCCGCTCTCCGCTCCTCCCCAACGTTACTGAGCATGTGCAAGCAGTCTAACACGGCTCTGCTGCTTACAAGGTACTGCATGCAGTACGTTGTCTGATGGCGCAGCGTTACTAAGTAACGCAACGTGGGCACTGTGAACAGCCCGTTGATTTTTCATTGCTGTGCGGTGGGGTGCGTTACAGGCTGCTCTAACGTGCGCCTGTAACGTCCCACTGTGAAACCAGCCTAAAGGCATATCCAAGAAAGCCATTTACTTCACAAGACTGAAGAAGGAACTGGCCATGCAAACACTGTAGGAGAAGAATGAAAGCTTGCTTTCAGATCTACTCCACAGCTGGTGAGACCTTACCGAGCAGGGCTTAGTGAATTGAAGCAACATTTTTCGGTATGTTACCGAAGTATTACCGCATGTAAGGAAATCTTAGTGCATTTAGAAAATAAGTCTAAAATACCAAATGCAGTATTTTACCAACTTTTTTTTTTTTTTTTTTTTTTACCGTTTTTTGTACCATCCCAGTGAATTAAACTTAGTGGAGCCACCAGTTGAGGTAGGCATAATTATACTAAGAACTGGATGCAGCCTAGTTGGCATATACTGTTCATTCTGGAGAAATGTAACAATTCATGATTGTGCTGCAGTCTACAAGGGCGCCATGAAACGACAGGTGGTGGTGTGCCAAAATGAGTTGCAACTGGTCAAATCAAATTTCATGGAGATACAAATGCTAGTTTTATGTGTCGAGCATGTTTTAATATTTTTTTTTGTTGTTGTTTTTTTTACAGTTATACTCTCTCAATGATTACAAGCCGCCGATTTCCAAAGCTAAAATGACACAGATCACCAAGGCTGCAATAAAAGCCATAAAGGTAATTCCATTAATTGAAAGTGATGGTTTTGTAGTTTTTCTCTATTAAAATAACCCTGAAACAGATTTAAAAATAAAAATTAGATACTTAGTGTACCCGAGGCAAAGTATATTTAAAAAAACAAAACACATACCTAAAAAGAGGGAAGCCTCTGGATCCTGCAGAGGCTCCCATGTCCTCCTGGCCCCCATTGCCATGAGCGGACCTAAACAACATTTCCAACAAGAGCTTGTCAGAAATGTAATTGCGACCGCGTTCCTCTTTATGCACAAGCCATAGTGTGCCAGCATGAGTACGGCCCCGTCTGTGTACTAAGCCAGAGCCGCTCGTGCTACTACGTAGGCACAGCAATACTTGCAGTGGCACAGCATGACGGCACATGTGCAAGAAGAGGGGTGCAGCTGCGATCATCGAGACAGTGCCTGGGTAGTGGCAATGAGGACACCGGAAGCCTCTGGAGGATCCAGAGGCGTCCCTCCACTTAGAAAAGCATCTGTTTTGTCTTTGGGCTTAGGTTCGTCTCGGGTTTACTTTTAACTTGGTAGTGGGAAGCCTCTGGATATTTTAGTGGCTGCTGATATCTTCTTACAGCCCACCGTTCCAGCAAAGAGACCTGGAAGCCAGCAGAAGCATTTCTGGCCGTGCTCTCAGTGGTGGATGAGTGCATCCCAACTGGGTGTACACGAGTTAAGTCCAAGCATGCCCAATAGAACACAGCTGTATAAGCATGTAAGAAAAAAAAATATGCACAAGGAGCTCCATTCTACTGGGCATTCACAGTCAAATACGTTTAATAAGAACCTTCTCTGGAACTGTGGACTGTGTACGGCTACATCTGGAGTTAAAGGAAATGGCTATACTGACAGGCTATACATGTTGTTAACCACCTTAGCGGTATGGATGAGCTCAGCGGCGAAAGAGGGTCCCCCCAGCCGCCTGAGCCCTGCGCAGCCGGAACAAATAGTTTTGGCCAGCGCTAAGGGCTGGATCGGAGGCGGCTGACGTCAGGACGTCGGCTGATGTCCATGACGTCACTCCGCTCGTCGCCATGGCGACAGGAGAAGCCAAACACGGAAGGCTGCTCATTGCGGCCTTCCGTGTTACTTTTGGCCGCCGGAGGCGATCAGAAGAACGCCTCCGGAGCGCCATCTAGTGGGCTTTCATGCAGCCAACTTTCAGTTGGCTGCATAAAATAGTTTTTTTTTTATTTTAAAAAAACCCTCATGCAGCCGCCCTGGCGATCTTAATAGAACGCCAGGGTGGTTAATGGGGATGGCTATTATTTGTTTGTAATGAAAGGAAATGGTTATACTTCTTATAGTAGAAGGAAGAGGGTAATTCCTTTTATAGTAAAGTTTGTTGTTCACAATTTTCAAGTATTGGAGACAGTTGATAGTGTCTGGTAATCTACTTTATCATGGATAGAACCATTTACATTGGATATTAATTGTTTCTTTTCTGCATTCACAGTTTTACAAGCATGTTGTTCAGAGTGTCGAGAAATTTATCCAAAAGGTAACTTTAACTTGTTATGCATGTTTGTTATTTTAGTATACAGTATTATGTGAACACAAAATAGTTTGTCAGCACCCCAAGTAATAATGACTGCGTGTGCTGGGGTAGAGCATGTATACATAGTACTAAAAAGAAAAGATACCCCTATACACAGCACCACTGCAGACCATTTGTATCAATCAAAAAAATATATTTTTATTACAAGCTTTGCAAACACATATCAATGATACACAAAAATTTAAAAACATCTAAAAACAGCATAATATTGTATTTCCAGCCATATTCAACATGGGCCTGCTAGATATAATAATCTATTATGTTCAGTCTCAGTGGATGTATAACCTGTAACCACTGGGGGCTCAGAGAATGAGCCCCCTCGTGGATGAACCCGGGTTCAGTAAGAATTATAAAGTGCAAAAAATTGGAACCATGAAAGTGCATATAGTGCTACACAAACAAACAATCATTCAACATATGCAATAACTGTGCAACCTATCAGATTCCAATTTTTTGCACTTTATAATTCTTACTGAACCCGGGTTCATCCACGAGGGGGCTCATTCTCTGAGCCCCCAGTGGTTACAGGTTATACATCCACTGAGACTGAACATAATAGATGATTATATCTAGCAGGCCCATTATGTTGAATATGGCTGGAAATACAATATTATACAGTATTATGTGTGAAGAAATTAAAGCATAACTGTAGTCAGGAGAAAATAAAAAAAAGCTACCTACTACAGGATGCCACTGAGGCTTACACCAGTGTTACTCAACTTTTTAAACAAAGTGCCTCTTATTGCTACTCCATCTCTGCAAAGTACCCCCAGCAAATGCGCGCACTCATGTGTGCACACGCTTGGGAGAATGAGGGTGCTGGATGGGGAGAGGCAAATGAGGGTGCTGGGTGGGGAGAAACTGGTGAGGATGCTAGCTGAGGGTGATGAGACAGGTGAGGGTGCTGGCAGAGGGTGAGGGACAGGTGAGGGTGCTGGCAGAGGGTGATAGGGGGTGCAAGACCGGTGATGGTCCTGGCTGAGGCTGGCAGAGTGTGATGGGTGGTGAGGGTGCTGGCAGAGGGTGATAGGGGGTGCAAGACAGGTGATTGTCCTGGCAGAGGGTGATGGGTGGTGAGGGTCCTGGCTGAGGATGGCAGGGGGTGATGGATGGTGAGGGTGCTGGCTGAGGCTGGCGAGGGTGAGGGACAGGTGAGGGTGCTGGCAGAGGGTGATGAGGGACAGGTGAGGGTGCTGTCTGAGGCTGGCAGAGTGAGAACACACACACAGCACACACTGTGCTCAATCAAGCGTACAAGGCAAATCGTTGGGCTGCACTGGGAAATTCGGATCACTGCCTTATCCACTTGATCCCCACCTACAGAAGACAACTCGAGTCAGCCAAGCCCACCATCAGAACCACCAGAGTATGGTCAGATGAGGCTAAGTTACAACTTCAGGACTGCCTCGACTGCACCGACTGGTCTGCTCTGGAGGCCCCCTGTCTGGATGAATGGACTGAGAATGTCACCGCCTACATCCGCTTCTGTGAGGAGTCCTGTATCCCCACAAAGTCCTTCAGAGTCTTCCCGAATAACAAACCTTGGTTTCACGGTAAGCTGCGCCGGCTCCGGAAATCCAAAGAGGAAGCCCACAAATCCGGCACCCCAGAGGAGTTAAGGGATGCCAGAAACGCACTAAATCGGGAGCTAAGAGCGGCAAAGCGCAACTACGCAAATAAGCTGAGGCTCAGCCTCCAGTCCAACAGCCCGAGAGAAGTTTGGAAGGGTCTCCGAGCAGCCACTAACTTTAAAGCCAAACCCCTTCAAGCTACACCTAGCAGAGAACTCGCGGAGGAGCTCAACAAGTTTTACTGCAGATTCGAAAACAACCCCTCCCCTCCTGGCGCCCAGGAATCCATGGTACGAGTCCCTCCATCCACCCAGCCTGCACAGATCTCCTCTACTCCAGTGAGGGTCTCCGAGGCCGACGTCCTGAAGCTCCTACGGAAGACCAATCCACGGAAAGCCTCAGGCCCGGACGGTGTGTCATCATCCTGCCTGAAAAGCTGCGCTAGCCAGCTGGCCCCTGTCCTCACGTCCATATTCAGCAGATCACTAGCAGAAGACAAGGTCCCCGCCTGTCTCAAGAAATCCGTGATCATTCCTGTCCCCCAAAAAACAGGGCTGTCCGATCTAAACAACTACAGACCTGTGGCCCTAACTCCCACCATTATGAAAACCTTCGAGAGACTGGTCCCTCACCTACCTGAAAGGCTCCACGGATGCCTGCCTGGAACCACTCCAATTTGCTTACAGGGCAAACAGGTCCACGGATGATGCCATAAACACCAGCCTGGCGTACATCATGGATCACCTGGACAGACCTGACACCTATGCAAGGATTCTCTTCCTTGACTTCAGTTCTGCCTTTAATACCATCTGCCCCAACATCCTACATGGCAACCTCACTCAACTTGGTCTCGACTTCACCCTTTGTGGTTGGATTAAAGACTTCCTCACCAACAGGACACAACTAGTTAAACTCGGCAACTGCTCCTCTCAGGAAAGAACCACCAACACGGGGGCCCCGCAAGGTTGTGTGCTGTCCCCATTCCTGTTTTCCTTGTACACGAACGACTGTTCCTCATCCACAAACTCTGTCAAGGTCGTTAAATTTGCAGACGACACTACCATCCTTGGCCTCATTGGGGGTGATGGGGAGAATGACTACAGAAACGAGATTAAACGCATTTGCAATTGGTGTAGGGAACACAATCTGGTACTGAACGCAGGGAAAACAGTTGAACTGGTTATCGACTTTAGAAGGCGTCCTTCCACAATCAACGCTGTCTCCATTGAGGGCACTGAGGTTAACAGGGTGTCTAGCGTACGGTTCCTGGGCACCACCATCACAAATGACTTGAAATGGCTGGATAACACCACAAACACTCAAAGAAAAGCGCAACAAAGGATGTACTTCCTGAGACAACTCAGGAAGTTTGGAATGCCGAGGGAACTGTTGACTTGCTTCTACACGGCCACCATTGAGTCGATCCTCTGTTCCTCGATTATCGTATGGTATGCTGGAGCAACTGCAAGGGACAGACTCAAACTTCAGAGGGTTATCAACTCTGCGGAGAAGATAATAGGGTCACCCCTGCCACCACTGGACCTCTTGTTCACCTCCAGACTATGGTCCAGGGCAAATAAGATAGTGAATGACCCTTCACACCCTGGCTGGCACCGCTTTAATCGGCTTCCCTTAGGCCGTCGCTTCCGCACCATCCCCACTAGAACCACCAGGCACAGGAATACCTTCTTCCCTCAAGCTGTACTGCACCTGAACTCTCGCTCCCTCTCATACGAGGTCCCCTAGCCTTCCACTCTCGCCACTCCTGCCTCGTGGCATTGCTGATTTTGTGTTTTGTCTTTCTTTGTATCAATGTATCTGTATGACTAACAGCCGCTTGTAAACTGTTCCTTGCCATGCCGTGTATGCCAGAAATAATTCCGGGTGTGACACCTGTTACACTCGGCGAATAAAAGAGATTCTGATTCTGATTCCATTTGGCCAGTTCTTAAGGCTACAGATAAATAATCGAAGAGAGGAGAACTTTGAGATCCAGGCGGGGAAATGTGCAGTTGCTTTCATGAGAGAGGCTATGACAAGGAAAATTTAAATAAATCGCTTGGTAGAGCAAGGGAGATTAAGAGAAGGAACCTACTACAAGGCAAAGCTAAACAGAATGATACTTTTGTTATGGTCTTTGACCATACATCTATGTATGTATACACCTAACAGTATGAAAGAAATGAGCAGGAATTGGCAGATTTTAGAATAAGATAGAGTGTCAAGTCCCAAAATTTTGAAACCACTTGTTTTAGCTTTTCGTAGAGATTTCTCTCTGGGTTCTATGCTCACGAATAGTGAATTTGTTGAACCAAAGTCTACAACATGGCTTGGGGACCGAAAAATGAAGGGTTGTTTCCCCTGTGGTCACTGCCCCACTCTTAAGGCCCATACACACGTCAGATTTGCGTGAACGACGGGTCGTTTGAACGTTCCGTCGTTCGCACGTTTCCGCATGAAATCCGGCGTGTGTACAGACTATCGTTCGGGAGATAAGACTGGTTACCAACGATCCGCCGGGCGGATCGCTGGTAACCAGTCTTATCTCCCGAACGATAGTCTGTACACACGCCGGATTTCATGCGGAAACGTGCGAACGACGGAACGTTCAAACGACCCGTCGTTCGCGCAAATCCGACGTGTGTATGGGCCTTTAGTCATATGGTAAAAACAAGGTCCATTAAATTGGGATCTTGTGATTTTAAGATTAGGGATTTCCTCAGTTGTAGGACAGAGTTCGTGGTCTATGCTCTTCTGTGTCCCTCTCAGTATGTCTATATTGCAACGACCATCCGACCTATGCGGGAACGTTTGGTCGTACATGTACATTTCATTAGAAAGGGGGAGTGGTGTGTGCCAAAACCTTATTTAATTACTGTATTTATAAAGCACCCAACATATTACGCAGAGCTGTCGAACACTTCCGGACAGTTCATGGTGGCGACCCCTTCCACATGAAATTGTTGGGACTGGTCGCTGTCATGACCCCGAGGAGAGGTGGTGACAAACCGACTCCTGTCACAGCGGGAGTCATTTTTGATTTCCGGGTTGGAAGCTGAGGGCCCATTGGGCTTTAATGACAAAACTGATAATTTAATCTTTGATGGGTTAATAATTTTGAATTCTAAAAATAGAGCATTTAATGTTATTAGAGTTATAGTACCTAATTTTTCTATTCTCTGCATTGAGGTGATTTGGGGAGCTTATCTTTTTACTATTTAATGCTATTCTCTTTCTTTATAAGTATCTTAAATTATTTTACTTGCACTTTGATTCTACACTTGTGGATTATTACTTCCTCCCCCCCGCCTTGGGCTGCTGTACCAGTGCTTTTGACTGGCACATTGTGATGTCTGCCTTGATGGCTTTGGGGATGTAGGATCCCCCTTTAATAAGGGGACTTTTGCATAGCTAGAGGCAGTATGGGCTATGTTTGCCTGTTGACATGGAGCAGACACGTACGTTTTTATGTGCCGGATGTGGCATTGGCGGTCAATGGTTATGTGTATAATGCGTTCACGCAAGGCAGAGCCAGTTAGACATTGGCTGCGGCAACGTGGGAAGGCGTACACATCTCCCATCCATGGCGTGGATGAGCGATACCTTCGCCGTGGTGACTGAAACAACCGTGATCAAGCACAGTAAAGTGTGAAACAATTGTTGGAAAGTGGGCTGCTGTGTGTGGGATGCCTGAACTGGTGATGTATCCCTTTTTTTTTTTTTTTACAACTATTGTGATATTTTTGCTTCAAATGCTGTCACTTTTACCGCTGGTGTTCAGTATATACTATTGGACAGTACCTGGAGCCCACGTCTGTTGGATTGGGAAAAAAGCCATGCACGATTGGCCTCATGCTACTGCGCAGGCTGTACTTAGACACAGAGGGGGTGCAGCATTATTAACATTAATTGTTAAGAGGAGCCCCAGTCCAGTGATGGAGGAGAATAGGAAGATAGGGGAAGCCTCTGGAAGATAGGGGAAGCCTCGCTGCAGTGTCCAATGATTTTTCTGTGTTAATCGCAGAAAAAAATCACTCCCGCAAAGTTTTGCGCTTTTAGGTGTGTAAACTATTTAAACTTTAGATAAGATATATAGACAAGTTACTTGTTATAGTTGGTTTTTAATCTTGGATCCGCTTTAAAGGGGCAGAATGGCGAAAGTTACACTACTAGGGTAACCTGGTAGCATGTACTCCTATGTATTAGGAGCATCAGTTACTACGTGTTTTTTTGTTTGTTTGTTTTTATAAACGTGGGCTTGAAAGGTTTATTTGACAGCCTATGCAGAGCAGTGCTGCTTGGATAACACTTTTCACTATCTGGAACTAATTCGGATCCGGATACCCCTCTATCCGATCCGAGTCGGATATCTGGATCAAAAATTTTCCAATCCGGGTCGGATATCCGACCCCAGTATCCGCCGGATTCGGATACTTTAAAAAAGTTTTTTAAGGGTATATGAGGCATGTACCTTCATTATTTTGTAAAGGGCCCTTCCTCCCTCCTCCCTCCCTTCCTCCTCCCTTCCTCCCTCCTCCCTCCCTTCCTCCTCCCTTCCTCCACCCTTCCTCCATTACCTTGGCCAGGATTCAAACCCAGGTCCACTGCTTAGAAGGCAGCTCTCCTCACCGCTATACCACCAGTGGCCGGGAATCAAACCCAGGTCAACTAACATTACAGGCTGAAGCCAGCCATTTCACTCATCTCTTCAACTACAAGGCCCAGGAGTAGCCTTAGCTACCGTAATATCTGTTACGGCAGATGCCTTATTACACTTTCTCTTACAGGGTTATGGAAACCGTTTTGCCCATGCGATAAAGCGAGGTGCAAAAATGAAATCATGCCTAGCAGAGGATAGTTTCAATCCATCAACCTCTGGGTTATGGGCTCAGCACACTTCTGCTGCGCCACTCTGGAGTCTGCTTACATTTGTATACAATCTTCAAGTTTAAGAAGGATACATTAGTTCCCTTCACAAAACACAAAATGCAATCCCTGGGTGGGCTTTTCGGTTAACAGCCACAAGGACTGTGTGTATGTAGTAGCTGCTAAATGGCTACCTGGGATTTTCTTCGGACAACTGTTGAACACAAAATGCAAGGCCATCCCTGGGTGGGCTTGAACCACCAACCTTTTGGTTAACAGCCAAATGCACTAACCAATTGTGCCACAGACACTGTGCACACAAGTGCTGCTAAATGGCTAGCAGGAAGGGTTGCATAGCCACCTAGCTTTTCATCCTTCCCACCCTTGCCCTGGAATCTTCCAGACTTCAAATTGCTGTCCTTTGCTGTGTGTGTTACACCAGCATCATCCAGGGGGGCACATGATCTTTCTGATTCTGAAGTCTTGAATTGAATCTTGTAAGCCAGTGGTGTTCAACCTTTTTTGGCCCGAGGGCCGAACTTCAAATCAAGAAAAATCTCGAGGGCCGGAACACATGCATACAAAATTTCGATATAAAACTTTTAACGTTTTTCTAGTAACAGTTAACATGGTGTTGGAAATGGAAAGAAAACGACAATATAAGAATTGTTGTACTCACCATTTGATGCACATTTTCTTAATGAGAAGTTTGTGGCTGTTTGGGTGTATGCACAGGGCAGATTAATGCTGCAATGGTATCAGAGTGGCCTGTAGTGTGCTGGCTGAGGAGGCTGTCAGCTCAGCTGAGGAGGAACAGAGGCCTAATAACCCACTCGTGGCCTGTAGTGTGCTGGCTGAGGAGGCTGTCAGCTCTGCTGAGGAGGAACAGAGGCCTAATAACCCACTCGTAGCCTGTAGTGTGCTGGCTGAGGAGGCTGTCAGCTCTGTGTGGGGCTGAGGAGGCTGTCAGCTCTGTGTGGGGCTGAGGAGGCTGTCAGCTCTGTGTGGGGCTGAGGGGGCTATCACAACGTGTGCCCGGGGTCTGCCCGCGGTGTCCTGCGGAGGAGAGGAGAGGATCGGGTGGTATTGCGTAGTATGGCACTCGGCGGGACGCGCATACACCAGCGTGTGCTCGTATTCAGCCCCGGGTAGTGCTGGGATAGTTAGAAAGCCTCGCTCATTGGTTACTGCAGGAACCTTCCTCCAATAGGAATTAGGCTGATCCCTATTGGAGGAAGGTTCCTGCAGTAACCAATGAGCGAGGCTTTCTGACTATCCCAGCGCTACCCGGGGCTGAATACGAGCACACGCTGGTGTATGCGCGTCCCGCTGAGTGCCGATACTACGCAATACCACCCGATCCTCTCCCCCTCCGCAGGCAGACACCGCGCGGGCCACAGAAACTGGCTTCGCGGGCTACAAATGGCCCGCGGGCCGTAGGTTGGGCACGGCTGTTGTAAGCAGTTTCACCATGTGTCCCACTGCTTTCATCTAGCAAATTAGGAAAATAAGCAAGCTCATTTTTCTCTTTGGTATATCACAATGGTACATGCTAGGCTGGCTTCAGCATGTAGTGCTGTTGGTAGTATAGTGGTGAGCATAGCAGCCTTCAAAGCAGTGGACCTGGGTTCGATTCCTGGCCAATTTATGTGAGCTTGATTTTGACAGCCTACAAATCCCTGGAAGGCAAGATCAGAGAGAGAGAGGAGGAGGGTGTGTCTTTTTTGCCACCGAACTTGTAATCCGGATTCGGATATCTGGGAGAAATCCGCGGATATCCGGGTTGGCTGTCAAATCATCCGCAGATAGCTATCCGGATTTTTGCCCAGGTATCCGGAATCCGGATCTGGTCGGATAGGCTTAAAAAGTTCGGATATCCCGGTCTCCCCGGATATCCGGAATCCTGTTGAGCAGCACTAATGTAGAGATCCTGCCTGTCGTCTTTGTGACATACTCCTCCTCTCAGTGCTGTTACAACTAATTTATTCTCTCCTTTATCCTCAAACCTGCTGCTCAAGCTGTATGAGATATGTGGACTGCTCAGGGAGTGCTCGGGAAGATCATAACACTGGATGCAGGAGGAGCCAAGCCAATTATCTTGCTTATCTGTTTATCTACTATCTTCCACAGCACTCCCTGCCCCCCCCCCCCCCCTTTCTGCAGCACGAGCCAGCAGAGGAGAGGACAGGCAGGATTGCTACATATGTTGTCTAAAACCTCTCAAGTAGACATTTAACAATATAAAAATACTTAGTATCTGATGTTCCTGATATTAGGTGCATGCTACCAGGGCTAACCGACTAGCCTAATTTTCGGCATAATGCCCCTTGGCAGCCTGGCCAATCACCACCAGGCTTCGCTATGGGGTGGATCGGGACTCCCCCTGACGTCGATGACTTCATTCCGATCGTCGCCATGGTGACGAGGGAAGCCCATACCGGAAATCCCGTTCAGAGTGAAGCTTGCATGTAGGATGGGATCTGGAAATAAGTTTATTTAGATCGGAAGGAGCTAGGTTGTGGAGAGCTTTGAAGGCGACAGTAAGGATTTTAAATTGTGTCCTTTGTGTAACTGGCAGCCAGTGAATGGACTGACAGAGCGGGATTGGGCTGGAAAAGCAGGAGGAGAAGTGGATAAGCCGTGCAGCAGAGTTCATGATGGATTGTAGCGAGCCTAAATCTGGGTAGGCTGCGCGGAGGACATTTAAATACAAATTTTCTGTGTGAGAAAATAAACTCACAACAGTGCAACCTAGTTTTGCATATCATGCACGTTTTCTCCTGGTCAATCATGTTCAAAAGTCATGGTTACATAGTTATTTGGGTTGAAAAAAGACACACGTCCATCGAGTTCACCAGAGAACAAAGTACAACACCAGCCTGCTCCCTCATATATCCCTGTTGATCCAGAGGAAGGCGAAAAACCCTTGCAAGGCATGGTCCCAAAAGGGAAAAAGTTCCTTCCCGACTCCAGATGGCAATCAGATAAAATCCCTGGATCAACATCACAGGGCATTACCTAGTAATTGTAGCCATGGATGTCTTTCACTGCAAGGAAAGCACCTAAGCACCCTTTAAATGCAGGTATAGAATTTGCCATAACTACTTCCTTTGGCAATGCATCCCACATCTTAATCACTCTTACTGTAAAGAACCCTTTCCTAAATAAATGGCTAAAACTATTTTTTCTTCATGCGCAGATCATGTCGTCTAGTCCTTTGAGAAGGCCTAGGGACAAAAAGGTCATCCGCCAAGCTTTTATATTTCCCTCTGATGTATTTATACATGTTAATTAGGCGTCTTTTCTCCAGACTAAATAAACCTAGTTTATCTAATCTTCCTTGGTAAGCGAGACCTTCCATCCCACGTATCAATTTTGTTGCTCGTCTCTGCACCTGCTCTAAAACTGCAATATCTTTCCTGTAATGTGGTGCCCAGAACTGAACTCCATATTCCAGATGTGGCTTTACTAGAGAGTTAAACAGGGGCAATATTATGCTAGCATCTCTGGTTTTTATTTCCCTTTTAATGCATCCCAAAATTTTATTAGCTTTAGCTGCAGCGGCTTGACATTGAATATGATTATTTAACTTGTCGATGAGTACTCCTAGGTTTGATGTCCCCAACTGTATCGCATTTATTTTGTCTGGTGCTAGACCATTGGTACGACCAAAATGCATGACTTTACATTTTTTCAACATTGAATTTCATCTGCAATTTATGTGCCGATATAGCCATCCCATTCAGATCCTGTTGCAATATGTCCCTATCTTCCTGAGAGTTGATGATTCTGCACAATTTTGTATCATCTGCAAAAATAGCAACATTGCTTTCTACTGCATCTACTAGGTCATTAATAAATAAATTGAAGAGCACTGGACCCAGTAAAGACCCCTGTGGGACCCCACTGCTAACAGTCACCCATTGAGTATGATCCATTGACTATAACTCTTTGTTTTCTGTCCATTAGCAAGTTCCCTATCCATGCACACAGACTCTTTCCCAGTCCTTGCATCCTCAACTTTTGCACCAGACTTTTGTGGGGAACAGTGTCGAAGGCCTTTACAAAGTCCAAGTATATCACATCTACAGCATTCTCAATATCCACATTAGCGTTCACTACCTCATAAAAGCTGAGCATGTTAGTCAAACAGGACCTGTCTTTAGTAAAACCCATGTTGATGCTGAGAAATAAGATTATTTTCTACTATGAAGTAATGTATAGTATCTCTTAAGGTGGCCATACACTGGTCGATTTGCCATCAGATCGACCAACCGATAGATCCCTCTCTGATCGAATCTGATTAGAGAGGGATCGTATGGCTGCCTTTACTGCAAACAGATTGTGAATCGATTTCAGCATGAAATCAATTCACCATCTGTGGAGCTGCCACCGCCCCCCCGCCCCTCTCCCCCCGCCACCTATACATTACCTGATCCTGCCGGCACGAGTCCCCTGGTCTCCGCTGTCTCTTCTCCGGTCTGGGCTCCTCCAGCTTCACTTTACTTCCTGCTGGGGGAAGTTTAAACCGTAGAGGGTGATCTACTGTTTAAACTTTCTGCCGGGACAGGAAGAAGTGAAGCCTGCCGGACTCTGAGCCCAGTGCGGAGACGGAGCAGCGGTGACAATTGGGACTCGCACTGGCGGAACAGGTAATGTATTGCCGCTGTATTTTGTCGGTCTTCGGGCATTCGAACGCCGCTATCGACGCATTCCCGACCCGCCGCGATCGAGCAAAATCTTCCGCACGGACAGAAACGACGAGAACGATCGATTTCAGACGGAAATCGGTTGGTCAGCGTTTGCGCGACGGTTTCACAGCCGATTCGATCACAATGATGGTATCGGCGGGAAAATCTGTAAGTGTATGGGCCCCTTACTGATAAGTTTACAGGTCTATAATTTCCTGGATCTGTACGCCAATCCACTGGGACACTGCCAGTTGTAAGAGAAGTCACAAAAGATAAGATAAAGATGTTTATCTATAACGGAATTTAATTTCCTTAGGACCCGAGGATGCATGCCATCTGGGCCAGGTGCCTCGTCTATTTTTCATTTATTTAGTCTTGCCTTCACTTCTTCCTGCGTTAAGTATTTAACATTACAATTGGAAGATTGAGACTCTTCTGCATCTGTAATTTGCAACAGTTTCCCTTGTGAAGACAGAAGCAAAGAAAGCATTTAATAACTCTGCCTTACCTTGGTCATCCACCATTGAGTTCCCACCCTTATCCTTTAGGAGTCCAATACAGTCAACCTTTCTTTTTTTTAGAGTTGATGTGCAGGTAGTCCCTGACTTATGAAAGCCCGACTTACAAACGACCCGCCGATACGAACGGCATGGATTCAGTGTTTCCATGGGAACAAGCCCCCCCAAAAATTTTCAAATTGGACTTTGAATTTTTTAAAATCGATTTTCTCAAAAACTACTAGAAAAAATGGCTTTTAAACTTGTATAAGCAGGTACAGAGAGCAGAGGGGGACACTGGGGGCACAGGGCGGCACAGAGGAGGTACAGGGGACAGAGATAGCACATTGTTCCGACTTAAGAACAGATTCAGGTTAAGAACGAACCTACAGTCCCTATCTCGTTCGTTAAGCGTGGACTACCGGTACTTTTAAAACTTCTTTGGGTTAGATTTGATATTCCTAGCGATTTGATTTTCAGCTTCAATCTTTGCCAACCTAATTTCTTTTTTACAACTTTTATTGCACTCCTTATAATTCCTTATTGCAGCCTCGGTCCCCTCCCGTTTTAGGACCTTATAGGCATTATTTTTCCCCTTTATTTTATCTCTAACCTTTCTATTCATCCATAGAGGCCATTTTTTATTCCTAGACGTTTTGTTTCCATATGGGATGTACCTACTACAATATTGATTGAGAATAAGTTTAAAAGCTTGCCATTTCCCTTCAGTGTTCTCCCCTTGTAGTACATTATCCCAGTTTACCAAACTTAGTGCCTGCCTGAGTTGATTGAACTTTGCTTTTCTAAAATTCATAGTTTTAGTGGTCCCGCTGCCCCGTGGCCTATCAGTCACCAGATCAAATGTTATCACGTGGTGATCACTATTTCTCAAATGTTCTTGAACCTGCACATTTGATACATTATCTAGTCTATTTGAAATGATCAATTCCAGGAACGCATTCCCCCTGGTTGGTTCCGTTACCGTTTGAGTCAGGTAACTGTCCTGTAGTGATGCCAGAAATCTGCTGCTTTTACCAGAATGGGTAGCCTCAATACTCCAGTCAAAATGTCTGGAAAGTTGAGTTCACCCGTAACTATGACCTCATTTTTACTTGCAGCTTTTTCAATCTGCTGTAGTAATTGCAGTTCTGCAGCTTCATGAATATGTGGTGGCCTGTAGCATACCCCAATAAGCAATTGGCACCCTTTATTTCCACCATGAATATTTACCCAAACGGACTACACATCTTCACAATCTTCCTCCATCTCATTGTTTAGGACAGCTGTAAAAGAGTTCTTAAAGAGACAAACCCCTCCACCTTTTTTCCGTGTTCTATGCTTCCTAAACTCACTGTATCCCTCTAAATTCGCTATCCAGTCATGGCTTTCATCCATCCATGTCTCAGTTATTCCCACAATGTCATAGCCTTGGTCAGTCAGAATGAACTCTAAATTGTCAATTTTATTTGCAAGGCTCCTAGCATTGGTTATCGTGCACTTTATATTTTTACCACCACATTTTCCAATTTTGGTTACCTGAAATGGGCTACTTGAAGTTTTACCAACCTCCTTACTCTTTACACTGTCCCCACCCCCCCATAATGTTAGGCTCCCACTGTCTTTTTACCTTATCTTGTCTACCTATTGAGACTTTACCCTCCCGCCTCCTCCCAGATCCTAGTTTAAAATCTCCTCCAACCGTTTGTTGTGCCTGTTCCCCGCACTCACAAGTGGGAACTGTAAAATAATTTAGAATGCTGAGTAGTGTGTAAACTGCAAATATTAGCGAATGATGCAATGTTATTAAAAAAAAAAAAAAAAAAAACCTATATAACTGAAAATAAAAGTATGAGAATATTTTCTTTGCTACTAATGTTCTTTTACTTATCTGTACTACACAACCAATTCATTATATTTTATATTATTGTATTTATATCATGATTTTTTTTTTTCCGCTTCAGTGTCACCAAGTTAAAATAAAAAAAATAACCTAGGATAACCTACTTCAGAGGATTTTAAGTTCTGATATGGGAATTTAAACAGTGTATAGTTTTATCTGTAAGTTTATCTGGTGGTTCTACCAGGAGTGACCTTAGGGGTAACTGGCCATACAATAAACTATTCAATTAATCGTCATAATTCGATCAATGTTACAATCAATATTACAATCCATATTGGCCTTGATTCATAAAGCATCACCGCATTCGGTGACTCAGACAAGCAGAGAGGGATAAGCTGTGACTGACAGGAGCAAAAGCCAATAGAAACAGCCCTTGTCTCCTGCAAGTTGGGATGATGCATTTTGATAGGATGCAAAGAATTCTACGGGGTTTCCTGCTTTTCTACCCCCAGGTAGTGAGCAGAAAGAACGGAACAAGAAACGTTTCCCCTGCCCCCCTTTGTCAGTTTAACCTCTTCCGCTCCTGTTTGAAGATGCAGAGTAGCTAGTATGGGAAACATCTAAGCAGGGCATGTGTAAAGTCTCCTTGAAGTTCATCTAAGCTTTGGCAATGAAATAAAATTACTAAAGCAACTAATCTAGTCATACTTCAGTCAGAAACACCTGATCTATATGATTGTATGATTGTCTATTGCTAAAAAGTATCAGAGGCAGAAGATCAGGAGGATTGCAGGGCAATTTGCATTGTTTAAAAGGAAATAAATGTCAGCCTCTGTATACCTCTCACTTCAGGTGTGCTTTAAGGACAATAGAAATCAGGCTTTATTTCTCAACATTTATGTAGAAAATATGACCGAGGTTGATGGCAGTGACAAAAGAGCATGGAAATGCTTTGCACATTTTTTTTTTTGTTTCTATAGCTGAACGGTGCACCATTATCCCCATCCATATTTAGCTGTATGTGCAAGAGCATGGCTGAATGTTGAGTCAGTCACTATACTGGCACAGCTTGCTGTAGACTTGTAGTTTTACAGGAAGTTTAATTTCATGTCCCCACTTTTTGATGAGAAAAACAGGAAAGCCAGCAAGCACAGGGTTTTTCCATCTGTATGCAAAAATGTACAGCTATAGAGGTACAGCTGACGGCAAGAACTTTTTTTTCAATTTGAAATTACAGTGCCAATGCATTTCTGATTTAACTACTTTTTTTAGGCATCCTGTAAGCGTACTATACGCTTACAGAATACCAAAAAAAATAACCTGAGGCCATCTTAGGCCAAATAGTTTAAATTGCAACTACATAGTTTTTACCACACTTTTATAATTAACTAATTACTTCCCACACTCTCCTAAAAATACCCCAATTTAACAAAACCTTAAAAAATTACAATAAAAAAACCTAAATAGTTACCTTAGGGTTTTAATTTTAATATGCATGTCAAGAGGGTGTATTACAATTCATTTCTGAAGGGGTCTACATGAAAAGGGCGCCGGTAAAAAAGGGCGCCTGGTGGAGCCCATATATACCAACTTCGGCTACAAAAAAGGCGCCTGGTGTAGCCCATATAAACTTCGGCTACAAAAAAGACGCTTGGTGTAGCCCATATAAAAACTTTGGCTACAAAAAAACTCCGGGATGTGTTAATTACTATTCCCCCTCCAGGCCGTCATGGATAGTGGGGGAATGAAATAATTCGGCTTACAGTGCTTGTAGCCCATATAAAAACTTCGGCTACAAAAATACTCTGGGCCGTGTTAATTACTATTCCCCCTCCAGGCCGCCATGGATAGTGGGGGAATGAAATAATTCGGCTTCCAGCACTTGTAGCCCATATAAAAACTTAGGCTAGAAAAAAAGGCAATAATATGGGCTACAAAGGGGCACCTTACTGTAGCCGAAAACCTTGTAGCCGAAAAAAATACGGGCTACAAAGGGGAGCCCGCTTGTAGCCGAAAACCTTGTAGCCGAAAAAATATGGGCTACAAAGGGGAGCCCGCTTGTAGCCTACCGTATTTTTCGGACTATAAGACGCACTTTTTCTCCCCCAAAAGTGGGGAGGAAAAGTCACTGCGTCTTATAGTCCGAATGTGCCCTATTCAAGCTGATGCACAAAGCGCAGCGGAAGGTCTTACCGATCCGTGCGCTGTTTCCTCCTTCTCCAGCTGCTGAGCTGATCCTCCTGCAGTATTGGCATCTCCCCTCTTAACTTCTACTATCTGCGGCGGGGGAGGCGGCCTCGGCGCGATCTTGGTATCTTGTCCCTCTACTGCTGTTACTTGCTGGAGGGGAGCCTCAGTGTGATCCCATTTACTTATTCCTTAATCCCTGGTACTTTCGGCGGTGGGGGCAGCTCTCAGCGCGATCCGGATACTCTCATCGTGAGCCGGCAACTCTGCGCAATCCGGCCTGATCCGGATACTCTCATCGTGAGCCGGCAACTCTGCGCGATCCGGCCTGATCCGGATACTCTCAGCGTGAGCCGGCAACTCTGCGCGATCCGGATACTCTCAGCGTGAGCCGGCAACTCTGCGCGATCCGGATACTCTCAGCGTGAGCCGGCATGATCCGGATAGTCTCAGCGTGAGCCGGTGCGACCCAGCAACTTTCCCCATAACTACGTGCGTCCTACGTCATGAGGGGGCGCCGGTAAACAAGGAAGTACATCGGCATCAGGACGGACAGTGGCTGCGGCTAGCGCTGGGATTGCCTCTCTTCTGCCCCGCCGCCAAAGTACCCAGAGGGGATGTGCTGCGATCGAGCTGAGCCTGCCTGCCACAAGTGCCGGGAGTTAGGGGAAAAGTTGCTGGATCGCGCTGAAAGTTGCCGGATCACGAGAGTTGCCGGATCGCACTGAGGATGCCCCCACCCCTGCAAGTGCCAGGGATTAAGGAAGAAGATGCTGGGATCACAATGAGGCTTCCCCCTTGCAGCAAGTACTAGGGATTAAGAGAGAAGATGCCAGGATCACACTGCTTCCACCCTGCCATGGAGTGGCCTGCACCAAGAAGCACACTGCATCAGGATCACCTCAGCAGCTGGAGAATGAGGACACAGAGAGCACGGATTCCCAAATGGACACCTGGTTAGGTGAGATCCTCCACCCTTTAGATGTAATGGTTAGTTAGTTATTACTGGTGGGGGAAGCAAGAGTTTAAAGTAGTGTAATGTTACTGGGGGTGAAGCAGGAGTTAGTTGAATGTAGTGTAGTGATACTGGTATAGTGTAGTGTGTAGTGTAATAACTAGTGGAGGCATCAGGGGTAAATTAGGGTACTTAGTCTAGCTAGTGGGGACAGCAGGGGTTAGTGTATCTTGAACAGAGGCAGCTTGGGGGAAAAAAATGTCTACAAAACGCCCCTGCACTATAGACGCACCAGGTTTAGCATGTTTTTTTTTTTCCTGAGTTTTTGTCCTCTAAACCTAGGTGCGTCTTATAGTCCGGAGCGTCTTATAGTCCGAAAAATACGGTATATCAAAACTCGGGCGCCCTTTTCTACACCTTGTAGCCCATATTTCCAGAAATAACATTGATGTCTATGGCGGCGCCCTTTTCATACAGGCAGCTCGGGCGCCCTTTTCAACCGATCCCTTCTGAAGTGTAACCGAGGCGACACGTGACATGAGATAAACCTGTGTATGTACAGTACTAAACATTTTAATAACCAGGGTGTTTTACTTGTTTTATTTTGCTGCCTGAAAGAGTTAATTTTTAAGGATGGAAATGGCAGCTTTTGTCTTGTCAGTAGCTTGTCAGGAATATAGTAAAGATCACTGAAAAGCAAATTACAGCCATAAAAGTTTTCCTGGCAGAATGCATTTTTCTACATCTATTAGAGCAGAGGGAGAGGGGGTCAATATAGTTCATGTATTTTCATTCAGGGACACTTAATAGACTGCAACTGAGCAGAGACAACAAAACATTCAATCTACTTTCTAAATGTTTAAATATAAAATAAAATCCTGGGATGACTAATAGAGTCCTTTTTTATGAGTATGAGGATAAATATAATTGTTTATCTCATCAGTTTATTTTCACCTCAGGTTCACTTTAAATTATGAGCTTGTAAATAGTGATGGTCGCAAAACAGAAAAAATGCACCTTTATTTCCAAATAAAATATTGGCTCCATACATTGTGATAGGGACATAATTTAAATGGTGTAATAAGCGGGTTAAATGGGCAAATAAAATACATGGGTTTTAATTATGGTAGCATGCATTGTTTTAAAACTATAATGGCCAAAATCTGAGAAATAATTCTATTTTTCCATTTTTTTCCATAATATTCCCATTAAAGAGTCTCGGAAGTCTCCTAAAATACAGCCTTTTATTGCAAAAAGCTCTTAAGCATGTTTGCCCTAACTAAAACGCTGCATCCCCGCCGCTGAAATCTAACTAAATCTCCCCAAAATCCCCGGGGCACACTGCGGGGAGCTCTTCAGTGAGAGGCAGAGCTTTCAGCTGCAGCTCTGCCTCTCCACGCGTCTATCAGTGAGCCCCTCTGTCTTCCTTCACTGAGAGGGGCGGGGGAGATGTGGAGATACGCGCTGATAGACTCATGTAGAGGCAGAGCTGCAGCTGAAAGCTCTGCCTCTCACAGAGGTGCACAGGGCAGCAAAATCCACGACCCAGAAAGTTGTGGATTTTGCGAGGGGAGTTTGGGGGGATTAAGTTAGATTTCAGCTGCGGGGATGCATCGTTTTAGTTAGAGCAAACATGCTTAAGAGCTTTTTTAAAATAAAAACATTATTTTAAGGAGGCTTCAGAGTCTCTTTAAAATGCATTTAGAAAAAAAAATTCTTAGCAAAATGTACCCAAAGAAAGCCTAATTGGTGGCGGAAAAAAAACACAAGATATTCAGTGTCCTCCCCCGGCTCTTTTAGACGGGTGCTCCACCCGGCTAGTTGTGATGAGCACCCAGCTGTCATCGGCTCACCTCCTATGCTATAAGCAGAGTTGTGCACAGAAGCACTGGCCCTGCATTCTCTCGTGTTGCCCCACCCAGCTACTTTTTATGCCACCCGGCTACTATTTCATTCCACCCGGCTGGAACATTTTATAGGGAGAACACTGATATAGATCATTTTGTTGTGATAAGTAGTGATAAAGTTATTGGCAAATGAATGGGAGATGAAAGATGCTTGGATGCATAAGGTAAAAAAACACTGAAGGCTGAAGTGGTTAATGTAATTGGGGAAAATCTACCTTGTGTTCCTTGTGAATTAAACTTTTAATACTTAAGTCAGGGTCTCTGTGATGCTGCTTATTTTAAAGGTATACTGTTAACTATATTTAGTTGGCCTTTAGAAAAAAATAAGTAATCACGGAATTAGTGTTTCAGTACTTTTTTTTTTTTTATAAGATATATAGTTATGAAATTACACATAAGTTAAAAGAAACAGATTTATACAGTGCTCAACCTTGTTTAATACTAATCAGCATTATTAGCGGGGCTATTACTCATAATTATTTTGACTTTTCCACAGTGTAAACCGGAATACAAAGTTCCTGGACTTTATGTTATTGACTCTATTGTTCGACAATCTAGACATCAGTTTGGTCAAGATAAGGATGTCTTTGCTCCTCGGTTTAGCAATAACATAATCAGTACTTTTCAGAACTTGTATCGATGTCCTGTGGATGAGAAGGTATGTCATACAGAAATTTGAACAAGCTTTTAAAACTGTAGTCTTGTGGCCTTGTCCTTTTCACAACCCTACGAATACACTGTGAGTTGTGTGTGACACGCAGGAACATCAGACAGTGTGGGCAACACAATAGACAGTACTGGAGGAGGCTATGTATTACTTTTTTCTGTTTCTTGTTTATGAAATAGCCAACCATCACTACTAGCTTCAGTGCTGAGTAAAAACAAATTAATACATTTCCTCTGTGAAGTAAAGAGAAATATATAAATAATAAAATATTTTTGATTTTGGCCATGTACCAATAGACACCTGATGGTATTACAAGATGGATAAGAATTGACGTGTTCTCAGATTTAAGAATGTAGTCAATTTTAACAATTTATGGTTCCTGGAAGAGAGTCTCACGTCCAAACTAGCTACTCTAAAACTTTGTGGACGTGAGACTCACATCCAGCACTAACAGATGATGCGATCATGCGCACCCCTGTCACTCATGCACACTTGTGCACTCTTCCAGTAGTGAATGATTGCTGCTACCGGTACCAGCAATCAATCACTTAAAAGATATGGCCAAGGAAACTTAAAAGCAAAAATCCACTTACTTGGGGCTTCCTCCAGCCCCTTGCAGCTATCCTGTGCCCTCGCCGCAGCGGCGGTGGCTCCCGGTCTCCATAGCGATTGGATGCGATCACTATGGTGACAACTTGGGGACCCAACATTATATAGATGCATCGAAATGTTGTTGCTTAGCAATGCATCTATACAGCACCTGGGTCCCCAAACTGTGAAATATGCAATGTGTGGTGGTGTTTTAAACTGGGAGGAGCCAAGTAATGCATTTTGAGGTGTTTTACAACTGTGGCGCTTGTCATGAAAAAAATGAGTGTTTTTTTTTTGCATTTACGCCTAATTTTCCTTGATTAAAAAAAACAATATACCGTCTTTTTCGGACTATAAGATGAGCTTTTTCTTCCCCAGAAGTTGGGGGTAAAAAGTCAGTATGTCTTATAGTCCCAAGGTGTCACCCACAAATACATATTGCAGTCGCAGATCACACCCACTTGCTGCCCTGTTTAACTGTTGTTTATTAACACAAGAATTGAAGCTCTCCCACTGCTCTGTGTGTTTTTGGGAACCGATGGTCTTGAGGGCGGGACCAAAGCTCCTTCTTTGGGCCAATCACTGCCCTTATTCAGTAGCAGTGATCTATCTGATGTCAGTGATCTGATCTGTCACTGCTATTGAGCCAGTGCAGTGATTGGCCCCACTGAAGAAGCCATTTCCCTGCCCCCGAGACCATCAGTTCACACAAAGCAGTGGGAGAGCTTTATGCCTTGTGTACTGCGGTCCTGTGTTGTTTGTTCCTTTATTCCTTGTGTGCTGTGGTCATCATCCTCAGTTAAAGCTTCAGACCCAGGCAGACAGCATGAAAGTAATCTGATTCTTGCACAGCTGGACATCTTTTTTTGCTTTCTGTTTGATGTGCACTGCTGCAATTCTGCTCTATCCCGTATATCTCAGCCCTGTCTTACTTCCTGTATGTCATATGAGCTCACCGGCATGTAGGAAGACTGGGGCTGAGACTCTGGGACAGAGCAGGATTGCAGTGCTGGACAACAGAGAGCAGAGAGAGACGATATCCAGTTGTGCAGGAATCCTACTATTCACATGCTGTCTGCCTGGGTCTGAAGCTTTAACTGAGGATGACCACAGCACACGAGGAATAATCAGTGGCAGGGAGAAATAACAGCACAATACACAAAATTACACAATAGGTAGTAGACAGTAGTATTACTGATATGTGAACAATATAAATACCTCATGCCAATGTGCTTTTACTTGCTTTGAAAAGGTCACAGCCACCATTTCATGTCTAACATAGCAACAGCAGTGGGTGCAAGGGACAGGAGTGAGCCTAATTGCAGAGTGTTGCAGCCTTTCTACGTATTTTACTATATCACTATACGGTATGCACGTCCTACACAGGCTCTTTACAATCTATTCACACACACACACACACACACACACACACACACACACACACACACACACACACACACACACACACACACACACACACACACACACACACACACACACACACACACACACACACACACACACACACACACACACACACACACACACACACACACACACACACACACACACACACACACACACACACACACACACACACACACACACACACACACACACACACATTTTGTCACATTACTGCCACAAACATGAATCAAATTTATTGGAATTCCACGTGAAAGACCAATACAAAGTGGTGTACACGAGAGAAGAGGAACGAAAATCATGCATGATTCCAAACATTTTTTACAAATAAATAACTGCAAAGTGGGGCGTGCGTAATTATTCAGCCCCCTTTGGTCTGAGTGCAGTCAGTTGCCCATAGACATTGCCTGATGAGTGCTAATGACTAAATAGAGTGCACCTGTGTATAATCTAATGTCAGTACAAATACAGCTGCTCTGTGACGGCCTCAGAGGTTGTCTAAAATACACACGGGCTACAACTGCTGATGTAAACACATGGCGCGCACATGTTGAGGCGACAGGTCCTCCGTGTGTATGAGGCGCGCGCAAGGAACTGTTGCTAATCAGAGCTGTCGCCAGGCGATTGACTTGTTCAATCCCCGGCAACAGCTGTTGCAGGAACCGTCGCTAGTCTCAAGTCGGTGCAGTCGTGTGTATGCTAGTCTCTAGCAGCTCTTGTGAGTCCGACAGTTCATTGAACCTGCGACAGAAGTTGCTGAGCAACAGTTTCCGCTATGTTGCAGACAGGTTGTTGCCCCGTGTATACAATCGTCGCTTGTATACAACTGTCGTTGCTGGAGACTTTCAACTGTTGCTTGTCTCCATGCAACTGCAGACATCCGTGCCTCGTGTGTATGTAGCTTTATAGAGAATATTGGGAGCAACAACACCATGAAGTCCAAAGAACACACCAGACAGGTCAGGGATAAAGTTATTGAGAAATTTAAAACAGGCTTAGGCTAAAAGGGGGCCGAATATTTTTGCGAGCCACTGTGTATACACACACACGCACGCGCGAAAGTTTGGGCAACCTTGTTAATCGTCATGATTTTCCTGTATAAATTGTTGGTTGTTACGATAAAATATCGAATAGTCAATAGTATAATAGAGGCACCTCGAATAATATACTCTACTTATCAGAATCACACACTGCAGCGACTGTAGAGGTAAATCCTTTTCCTCAGATGCAGTAAGTATCAGACAGAAAGCAGCAGCGCTGTGTGGTCAACACCAAAGCAATTCTTTTCCACCTCCAGAGATCCCAATGGTCTGTTCTTACACTCCTAAAAAGTGCCACTCAGTGCACTATAGAGAAGGAGATAAGGGATTCTCTCAGTGAAATTCAAAAGGACAAATTTGAGTAAAAAAAATCTTCCAGGTAAACAGGCAGAATAAAACTCACATACAGAGGGGCCTACTCCAGTAGGGACCCTCTTGGCAATAGTCGCTTCCCACTCAATGTGGTACTTCAGTACAGTAACAGCGATCAGTAGTGTATCATTGCCCGCTCTCGTCCCCACTCTCGAGAGTGGGCAATGATACACTACTGATTGCTGTTACTGTACTGAAGTACCACATTGAGTAGGAAGCGACTATTGCCAAGAGGGTCCCTACTGGAGTAGGACCCTCTGTATGTGAGTTTTATTTTGCCTGTTTACCTGGAAGATTTATTTTTACTCAAATTTGTCCTTTTGAATTCCACTGAGAGAATCCCTTATCTCCTTCTCTATAGTGCACTGAGTGGCACTTTTTAGGAGTGAAAGAGCAGACCATTGGGATCTCTGGAGGTGGAACAGAATTGCTTTGATGTTGACCACACAGCGCTGCTGCTTTCTGTCTGTTACGATAAAATGTCCATTAAATATATCATATAGGAGACACACACAGTGATATTAGAGAAGTGAAATGAAGTTTATTGGATGTACAGAAAGTGCTTAAATAACATTAGGCAGGTGCATACATTTGGGCACGGTTGTCATTTTATTGATTCCAAAATCGTTTGAACTAATTATTGGAACTTAAAGAGACTCCGTAACAAAAACTGCATCCTGTTTTTTTATCATCCTACAAGTTCCAAAAGCTATTCTAATGTGTGCTGGCTTACTGCAGCACTTTCTGCTATCACAGTCTCTGTAATAAATCAATGTATCTTTCCCCTGTCAGACTTGTCGGCCTGTGTCTGGAAGGCTGCCAAGTTCTTCAGTGTTGTGGTTCTGCGATGAACTCCCCCTTTCAGGCCCCTCTTTGCACACTGCCTGTGTATTGTTTAGATTAGGGCAGCTTCTCTCTTATCTTTTACAAGCTGGATAAATCGTCCTCTGAGCTGGCTGGGCTTTCACATACTGAGGAATTATAGACAAGGGCAAAGCTGTTTGCAGGAAGAAAAGAGCAGCCTGAAACTTCAGTGCATGAGATCTGCAGGGGGAAAGAAACACACAAATGATCTCTTGAGATTCAAAAGGAAGGGTGTATACAGCCTGCTTGTGTATGGATGTATTTTCTATGTGTGGACATACTGTACATCAACCTACTTCCTGTTTTGGTGGCCATTTTGTTTGTTTATAAACAAACTTTTTAAAACAGTTTTTAACCACTTTTAATGCGGCGAGGAGCGGCGAAATTGTGACAGAGGGTAATAGGAGATTTCCCCTAACGCACTGGTATGTTTACTTTTGTGCGATTTTAACAATACAGATTCTCTTTAAAGTGGATCCGAGGTGAAAAACTAACTATAACAAGTAACTTGTCTTTATTTAGTTTAGTTAAGTTTAGATGGTTTACACAGTAAACTAGCTGCAAACCGCTTCATCAGTAAATAAATATTTTTACCTGTTATACAATGAGAGCTGCCATTTTCTGCTTGTAATCATTACACAGGTAATCTTATCTTTATCTCCACACCTCAGACTGTGCAAACTCCACTCCTCTACACTCCCCCTTCCCTCCCCTACACTCTCCTCTCCCTCCCCTTGCCTTCGAAATCCCGTGCATGCTCAGTGTGTGCTGGGGCTGTCCTGTGTGAAAAGAAGAGTGTATTGGAACACAAGCTGTGGAAGAAGACTGGCATACCTGCAGATACAGCTGTTCCTGGATTTACACTGCTGTCACTACATCTGGCAGCAGGTGTGCCATCACTCCTCTCCTGTCACTACCTCTGGCTGCAGCTGTGCTGTCACTCCTCTCCTGTCATTACCTTTCTCTGCAGGTGTGCCGTCATCACTTCTCTCTTCTCCATATCAGCGCAGCTGACCCCCCTGTATCACTGACAGCAGTACGCTTCATAGCGCAAATATTACCATGTAATATGCAATAGCATCAGCCCTTATATTAACGCGACTGAAACCCCTATATGCCAGACCTCGTAAATGACAGCATTGGGCCCCTTTGCACTAACATCGCCACAAATTATGTAATAACATCAGACCTCATCTCAAATCAGCGCGGCTGACCCCATCAATAACAGACTGCAGTAGGCCCCATTGCATAAATATCCCACCGTAGTACGCAATAAGATCAGACCCCTTTTCAGTGCGACTGACCCCATAAATGACAGCATTGGGCCCCTTTTATTTTTACACATCATCTCCTCTATGGACCATTCACTAAAGTACAATCAGACCTCAAAAAAAAAAAAATAAACACACACACACACACACACACGTGTGTGTGTGTATATATATATATATATATATATATATATATATATATATATATATATATATATATATATATATATATATATATATATATATATATATATATATACATATATATACACGTATATATGTGTGTATGTATATATGTGTGTGTGTGTGTATATATATATATATATATATTATATAATTTCCTAGTTACAGCTTATACAAATCCTGCAATACATCTGCAGTGTGTCTACATCCTGCTTTCTTGGTAGCAGATATATTGTTAACATCCTGTGCTTTTAAATTAGCAGCCCTGCTGTGGCAGTCAGGTGACACAGGGGAGAGATCAAATTACAGTGGTGATTAGTCACCCGTGAGGGGGGATGCATGGCTGGGGGGCTGTGCATGGCTGGGGGTGCTTTGCTGGGGGGCAGTGCATGGCTGGGGGTGCTTTGCTTGGGGGGCAGTGCATGGCTGTGGGTGCTTTGCTGGGGGGCTGTGACAGATCCACACACACACACGCACACACATACATGCATCCCATTACACACAGATCCACTCGCACACACATACTGTACATGCAGCCATTTACACACAGATCCACACTCACACACATACATGCAGCCAGTTACACACAGATCCACACGCACACACATACATGCAGCCAATTTCACACAGATCCACACGCGCACACACATACATGCAGCCAATTACACACAGATCCACTCGCACACACACTGTACATGCAGCCATTTATACACAGATCCACACGCACACACATACATGCAGCCAATTACACACAGATCCACACTCACACACATACATGCAGCCAGTTACACACAGATCCACTCGCACACGCATACATGCAGCCAGTTACACACAGATCCACTCGTACACACACATACATGCAGCCAATTACACACAGATCCACACGCACACACATACATGCAGCCAATTACACACAGATCCACTCGCGCACACACTGTACATGCAGCCATTTACACACAGATCCACACGCACACACATACATGCAGCCAATTACACACAGATCCACACGCACACACACTGTACATGCAGCCATTTACACACAGATCCACACGCACACACATACATGCAGCCAGTTACACACAGATCCACTCGCACACGCATACATGCAGCCAGTTACACACAGATCCACTCGCACACACATACATGCAGCCAATTACACACAGATCCACACGCACACACATACATGCAGCCAATTACACACAGATCCACTCGCACACACATACATGCAGCCAATTACACACAGATCCACTCGCGCACACACTGTACATGCAGCCATTTACACACAGATCCACACGCACACACATACATGCAGCCAATTACACACAGATCCACACTCACACACATACATGCAGCCAGTTACACACAGATCCACACGCACACACATACATGCAGCCAATTACACACAGATCCACACGCACACACATACATGCAGCCAATTACACACAGATCCACTCGCACACACATACATGCAGCCAATTACACACAGATCCACACGCACACACATACATGCAGCCAATTACACACAGATCCACACGCACACACATACATGCAGCCAATTACACACAGATCCACTCGCGCACACACTGTACATGCAGCCATTTACACACAGATCCACACGCACACACATACATGCAGCCAATTACACACAGATCCACACTCACACACATACATGCAGCCAGTTACACACAGATCCACACGCACACACATACATGCAGCCAATTACACACAGATCCACACGCACACACATACATGCAGCCAATTACACACAGATCCACTCGCGCACACACACTGTACATGCAGCCATTTACACACAGATCCACACGCACACACATACATGCAGCCAATTACACACAGATCCACACGCACACACATACATGCAGCCAATTACACACAGATCCACACGCACACACATACATGCAGCCAATTACACACAGATCCACTCGCACACACACTGTACATGCAGCCATTTACACACAGATCCACACGCACACACATATATGCAGCCAATTACACACAGATCCACACTCACACACATACATGCAGCCAGTTACACACAGATCCACTCGCACACGCATACATGCAGCCAGTTACACACAGATCCACTCGCACACACATACATGCAGCCAGTTACACACAGATCCACACGCACACTCATACGTACAGCACACAATGCATACATAAAAGAAGCACCTCCATCTCACTGCACTCTGTCACGCTGCTGTCTCCCGTGCACATGTGTCTGTGAGCCTCTCTCCTCTTCTCCCAGCGTCCTCATTTTCCTGAAGGAGGGGGGAGCTGGACAGGCTCACATTCCTCCAGTACCTCTTGTCTGCGTGAACAGCTCAGTAGTGCGCAGAGCTGGAGCTGTAATTCTGAGCAGTAGGAAAATGTAGATCAGGCTCCAGCCTAATCCTAGAGTATACGATGTTCACAAGTAGCAGCTTGTTGCAGCCTCCCCCCTCCCCACTGGTAAAAGGGCAGCGCTAATCTTAGGCAACAATAAGGAGACAGAGGGCAGCCTGTGGCAGGAGATGCTGCTGCTCACGCTTGTATCGCTGAGTTCAGCAGCTCCAGACTTGAATTGCCGCCTCTGCCTCCTCCTTGTCAAACCCGGCTCGATGCCGGCGCGTCCTCGCTCGTGGGCGCATGGATCGATTCCCGCTCGTCCTCGCGGGCACTTCTTTATCAGCGCTTCGTTTTTGCCCATTGTCCGCCCACGGGGATCGAGCTGGGAATCGATCCACACGGTGATCAGACACGTCGGAAATTATCAATCGAGCCATCAGCGGCTCGATTGATAAGAAATTACACCGCCGTGTATGCCCAGCATTACACAGGTGAGTTATTTAGTCTAGCAGGTCTGAGACTGGGTGGGGCTCTGCATTCATTCTGACACTGAAGGCTGAGAGGAAAGGAGCCCTTGGCCTGCTGTTAGCTGGTGAGAAATTACAGCTGATGTAAGTTGCTCTGCGTTTGTTTCCTTTTGCTAAAAAAAAGACTGTTTTGTTTAGACTAGTTAGCATTACTTAGTGAGGTGTAAGGTATGGTGTGTGAGGTATATATAGACACATACATACATATACATCAGGCTTTCTCAACCAGGGTTCCCTGGAACCCCAGGGTTCCTTGAGGACTCTGCAGGGGTTCCTTAGCATTTTACCCCATCGTGGGGGAAGTATAATAAAGCACACTATAATAGGTGGTACTATAAGAAGAAGCACTGAATTGGGGGGTCAGGAGACAATATAATGAGTGGCAGTGTAACAGGGGGTAGTGAAATTAGCAGCCTAACCTATTTAAAGACCATGCCTCCTGAAAAATAAATGCAGGGGTTCCTCGAGACCAAAAAATTGTTTGCAGGGGTTCTTTGAGATCCAAAAGTTATTTACAGGGTTCCTCCAAGGTAAAAAGGTTGAGAAAGGCTGATATACATACATACATACATACATACATACACACACACACATATTGTGAGGTGCTAAACATCCACTCTGTCCCCTGGTGGCTGCTTGTGCCATCTGGTTTAGTGACAGCTTATCCTGTAACGTTGCAGCATTTCACTTACAGGGCCGCATCCATTACTTGGCAAATGTAGACCCTACCACCCATCTTGCTACAATAATTGCTATTCCTTGGCATCCTCCTGATTGCAGCAGCTCCCACATTGTCCAGGCAGCACATAACAGTATATGTTGACGCAGCCTTTGCTGTAGCTAGGAAAAGCTTTATAAGACATCTCTGGACCATAGACGCACCAGATTTAGTATTTTTTTTTTCCCCGTTTTTTCCCTTCTAAACTTAGGTGCGTCTTATATTTTGAAAAATACAGTATGTATCACTTTGATGGCATAGGTAATAAAAAGTTAATGCTGTATCAATAGTGACTCAGCTTATATGCCAAAATTGTCAGGAACCGGTAAAAACCCCAGAACCTGAAGTGGTTATAATCCACTTATAGTCTTAAACTTATAAATTTATAATCAGAAATACCTGATCCTATAAGAGCACAGGTGAGAAATACATTGTGTAAACTCAGAACTGGCAGTAATTATTGGGACCCTGGTATATAGTTATTTGGGTTGAAAAAAGACATACGTCCATCGAGTTCAATCAGAGAACAAAGCCTGCTCCTTCACATATCCCTGTTGATCCAGAGGAAGGTGAATAACCCTTACAAGGCCTGGTCCAGTTAGCCCCAAAGGGGAAAAAAATTCCTTTAACCATCTACAGTCTGGTAAAATCTTTTTAAGAGTGGCGTTTTTGGTTGAGTTGAAACCAAAAAGCTGCTCCTCAAACTTGAAAAAGCCAAAAAGCTTCCTTCAATTACCTACATATGAAGACACATTGTGGGATGCAGAAAAATCATTGCTGATTCTCTGCACTGAGCAGTCAAATTTGTTAATATTTGGTTCTAAAAGAAGTTTAAAGGGACCCTCAGCAGTGATAAAAAAAAATGAAATCGAGACTTACTTGGGGCTTTCTTCAGCCCCATGTAGCCCACAAGCTTCCTCTGTGTCCACTGAGTCCCCTCCGTGGTCCCGCTGGTGGCTCCGGGAAGGTGCGCAACTTTGGCAAAAGTTGTCCAAGCGCAGTACAGGGACCCAACCATCTATCACCTGTGGCGTCATCACATGCATTGCCGTAAGGGTCCTACGCATGCGCAGTAGTCTTTCTTGACCTTACGGAAACGTGCATCATGACGCCACAGGTTGACTGCCAGGTCTCTGTACTGAGCATGCGCGACTTTTTCCAAAGCTGCACACCTACCGGAGCTGCCAGCGGGACCACTGAGGGGGACCTAGAGGGCACAGAGGGACCTTAACTGGGTCATTATAGCTGAGTCATTATAGCTGAGTCATTATAGCAGAGCCAGAAGGAGGCAGGCTTGGGCTTGAAAAGACATCAGAGAAGACAGACTTAGCTATAATGAGCCTGAGCAAAGCTAGACTGAATGCTCAGTCGGGGATTTCTTCAGGGATGATTAGAAGCAGCCTGAGCAGTGAAGAATGAATGATATACAGTATCTGGTAAAATGGAACGTTATCCCCAGCCTGCGCTTCTGTAGCGATCGGATGCATTTGCTAGGGCAGAAGCTCCTAACCGCATCACTGGCTATGTGTTGCCGCTCTCTGCTCCCCCACAGATCGCCCTCCTCCTCCTCCTTGTCTAATAGAACAGGGCTACAAGAAAATGGCCACCATCGTCCGCATTTGCGGACATGCAGCGGCAATTTTCTTGTAGCCTTGCACTAACTACAGGCAGGGGGCGGAGGCAGAGCATCGAGGAATCAACTACAGTGGGAATGCATGGCTCAGGGAGGAGGAGAAGGTGATTATGGAGGAGTGAGTTAGGGAAGTTCACACCCGTTACACATAAGGGTGTGACTTCTTCCTGTGGCCAGCATTTTGCGATTTGTGACTCTTGGAAGAGAGCAGAGATGCATCTCTGAACTTGGCAGCAGCATATTGTTCCTGTACCACTTTATAGTACCAGAATACTTTACCTTATTGTGCCAGCAGCAGCATATTATTCATGCAGCCCTTTGCTCATTGCAGCAGCAGAATTGTTTCCCTCTAACCCCCTTCCACCCCTTTTGTGTAAGTCGGCAGAAGTATATCGTTTCTGAGGCCCTTCGTTGTGCCTGCAAAAGAAGCAGATTGTTACTGAGCCACCCATTGTGCCTGCAGCAGAAGCAGATTGTTACTGAGCCCCTCATTGTGGCAGCAGCATCAGAAGATTGTTACAGAACCCCTCCTACCTGCAGCATCAGCAGATTATTACTGAGCCCCTCATTGTGCCTGCAGCATCAGCAGATTGTTCCTGAGCCCCTCATTGTGGCAGCAGCATCAGCAGATTGTTACGGAGCCCCTCATTGTGCATGCAGCATCAGCAGATTGTTATGGAGCCCCTCATTGTGCATGCAGCATCAGCAGACTGTTTCTGAGACCCTCTTTTCTATCATACGTGACGTGTCATGTATATCTTAATGTTTGGCGTGATGTGTCACGACCTGGAAAAGGTTGGGAACCACTGTGCTAGGGTAACGGGGGGCAGTCAATAAAAGTTTAGAAACGGGTATAGGTATTGCAGGGTTTGACAAAGGGTTGATGGGCTGGGCTTTGGTTAAAACTTAACTAGAGATTTAAAAAAAACACACTTTATTTTATTGGGTCCATGTCACTTTATTTTAATTTTTTTACTTTTTGAAACTTTTTTTTTTTTGCCTAACGTTATTCAACGATTATTGCTAGGAGCAATCATTCACTTTTAACATAGGATCATGCACACGCATGAGCATGCCCATGCATGAGGGGGAGTATGCAGTGATTTTTTAAAGGGGATGTACATTCTACGTCCTGAAATGTACAACAGCACTAAGAACGTATAATCTATATCCTAAAACAAAAAGCAGCTAAGGTGCAGAAGGCAATATAAGTCCACCCTTGGTTAGGAGCTGCTTCTCATATTTTGTGCAATAAGACTGTGAATATCAAGAAAGAGAGCTCCTCTGTGTAGTGTGTATTGCCTTGTGTACAAATTAGAAACAAATTAGACTCATCGTTTCACAATTTTATGGTCCTGTTTAGAAAAGCTGCTGCTCAATGTTTAGAAAAGCTGATGGACAATGCACCTGAAATGGCTCTGTGTCACAGTGGCGCTGATTCTTTGTCAGTTAGCAGCTTGTACTCCCTGCATGGCTTGGCTGGTTCCCATCATCTGTGTTTCTGACTGATTGATGACTGTGTGGTTTATTTTCTCCCACACTCATATAATAGAAGTATGAACTGGTGGATGGACAAAATGAACAGACAACTGAGACAGTGCAGGGGGAGGACCAGAGCTACATTGTGATGATCAACTGAGACTTTGCCTAAGGGCAACTTTCTTCAGGATGACAGTGTCCCCAAACACATAGGAAAAAATTATTCAGGGACGCCCCGTGTAGGCACATCTCCTACACGGTCCCCTCCCCAACCACCCACCCGTCAGCCGCACCCTAGAAGCCGCAAAAAAGAAATTTAAAATCACAAACACTGGTCCACATGACAGCCCGGGGGCCCCCGGGCTGTCATGTGGACCAGTGTTTGTGATTTTAAATTTCTTTTTTGCGGCTTCTAGGGTGCGGCTGACGGGTGGGTGGTTGGGGAGGGGACCGTGTGGGAGATGTGCCTACACGGGGCGTCCCTGTAAACGATGCAATTCACGATTGCGTCCAACCAAAGCCTCCCATCTGAATGCTAATTTATGTAATTCCTGCTAGATTTGGTACAGCAGGCAAAGGGTGTAAGACAGTACACCGGATTGGCTGACTGGCGTCTGCTGGCCAGATAGAGGCAGGATATTGCTCTAGCTAGCTGGAAGTTAGCAATTGTGTTTGTTGCAGTTGGCATTTAGTTTAGAGATGGTGGGGTGAGTTCCCTGGAGGTGAGAGGTCCAGGGCTTGCCCACACTTCCCTCTAGGTGTCGCATGGTGGTTTGGGGGCCCCAGCGAGTGAGAGAGACCTGGGGCCCCCAGGCTGTCATGTGGACCAGTGTTTGTGATTTACAATTGGGAATTACCTAGTAATTATAGTTGAGTTCGCTGGAAATATTTTATCTCCCCTGTTTGACAAATGTCCAATATGTTTGTGTCCTTGTGCCTGGGCCTTGGAGCTCTTAGTAAGTGAACAGGCTGTCTCAGAGCAAGGTGTGAGGTGTTGTGTAGTGTAATCTCTCTTGCTCCAAATGCATCCAACATTTGCTGCGGAGAGGAACTAGTATGGCACAATGTTCCCACTTCAAGGCTTCTTTTGGCATGTGACAGAAGAAATGCAGCCTGAACCGGTATAGCAAGTGTAGAAAACGACCACTGAAGGAGACTAGGGCAGCCTGGTAGATACAATGTACATGTTTGGCAGAATGTGCAATACGACTACGCTCATACACGGGAGCGCAGCTGGGAAGAGGAAGAGGGTTCCGGCCAGCAGTAGAAGAGGTCGAGGAGTACATGAAAGGCCTCTGGAATAGCCAGAGGCTTCCCTCTTCCTGTGTATCTAACAGGTTTGCTTTAAAGGATTAGCAGATGGCTCTGAAGAGTTACTGCAGGTTATTTAGAATCAAAAACAGAAATTTGCCTTTAAAACAAAATGTACTGTATTTGCAATTATTCAGGTTGGAGTGAGCATTTAAGGTGTCCCACAATGCATCACTGCTGAATATGCAACTTGTGTCTTAGTTGTTCCTGAAAGCTAAACACACCTCCAGAACGCTGGAATGCAATGATGTGTTAACTGTACAGAGTCACACTACCACACTATGCATACAGACTGTTCCAGACTGGTTGATCCTCATCAGTGCATGGCATGAATTAATATGGTAATTAGGAAAATAAGAAGATTGGTGCTCGGGTATATACAAACAAAGACCACCTTTATCATCAAGAGTTAAACACAACTTTAAAAGTGATACTAATTATCACGAAAATCACTTAAAAAAAAAAAGTTATAACATACAAAACAATCCTTAGCTTAAAAAGCTAGTTGCCTTTATCTAGCTCAGCCCAAACCTAAGAGGCTGCAGTCCTCTTTTAGGCTCAATCCAAACTAAAGCCGTTCCAGACACTGATCCGTTTTTCCTTCCTTGCGTTCCACCACTCGCTGCTTGACTTCCTGCAATGCCGTCCTCTGTACTTCAGCGAAGGAAGGAAGGAAGGTAAGCTCCCCCGCTCACTGCATACTTTACATTTGCACAGATAGCCGGAGGGGGAGCGGGGACAGTGGGACTAAGGTGAGGGGGGCTGGCCCCTGCTGCTGTGCCCGCTGACCCCCTTCCTGGCTGCTTCCCCCTCTAGCTTATACCTGTGAACACCTGTGCTGAGGAAATGAGCAGGCAGTAGGCAATCCGGATCTGCCTCTGTTTCTGTGTAGAGGGAGATCAGTTTTTGCATTGCCTGCCACTACCCCTCCGTGTATTCAGGTTCAGTGAAGTCCCATCCGGGGTCCGTGAAGTCCTGACAAGTCCGGACCCTCCGTTCAGTTTTTCAACTGCACTACTTGTGCTTAGTGTTCCACCAATTCTTGATTTTTGCTCATAGAGCTTCTCTAGTTTTCTAAAGCCAGAGTTTATGATCTGCTCCTCGTCCATCCTCTCCCTCACCCCTGCACTTTCCACCCCACCTGCTGGGCAATCTTGTCCCAATGCAACATGTCAACTGCAAAAGTGTGTAGAAAAACAAGTATGGGCACAGTAATATAACAAGCCAAATCACTATCATGTCTTCCAGTGTGACCATCCACCTTCCCGTGTGACCATTTGAGACTACGTCGGACTAATGTGTCCCAAATTTTCTAAAACGCCACCAATCTAATGGAGGCAACCTAACAAATACCTATCAACTATAATATAATAACCATATCATTTGTATGCACTCTGACAATAGAAAATAGGAAAATAAGATGATTGGCTTTTTGGGTGCATACAAACAGTGTTTAACTTTTATCAAAAGTTAAACACTACTTTAAAAGTGACACTCATTGTCACGAAAAGCACTTAAAAAATAAATAAAATAAAAATAAAACATAAAATGGATTATGGTTCTATGAGGTAGGACTTGGAACCAGGGCTGTGGAGTCTGTACAAAAATCTTCCGACTCTGACTTGATACCTCCAAATCTTCTAATTTACATATAGCAATCTTGTTGATTGAAAGTATGTAACATAAAAAGCATTTTGTCACTGCCAAAGCTAGACCTTGGGAGGAGTAAATGTAAAGGATTCAGATAGTAACAAACATAGGTACACCTAGAAGGGATGTGCAGGTACTCTGCAGGGAAATTAGAGGATTCTTCCTCTTCTGCTGGGAATACACGAGTAGATACTTTCTTATCAATCGAGCCGCTGATGGCTCGATTGATAATTTCCGACAGGTCCGATGACCTGCCGGATCGATTACCGCGCCGGCGGGGACGAGCGGGGATGGCTCGATCCGGCGCAATAATCCTACCGTGTATCCCCAGCATTACACATTCTTCACACAAAATCTGAATCAGATTTACGGCTAATAGAGAACACCTCTGCATGCAATGTACACAACATCTGACTTTCGTGTAAGACAGATCGACATTTTTTTTTTCAAGGAAGTCACGCCTTTTCACGAGGCGTCAATGTTAGTTCTGCTGTGAAGTGGGTTTGCGCGTGCATAAGTGGTCGTTTGGATGAGAAAATTGACAACAAAGCTGATAGCTAGCTATAAAAGCCTGCCTCTCCTGCACTTAGGTACTGTTTGTTCATGCAGCATTTCTAGCAATTGTACCTTGCCACTCTGCTTGCTAGTTCCTGATTGTTACCAACCTTGGCTTGTTAACTAATTACACTAGAACTGCACCTACCCGTTTGCCTGTTTACCGTTACTGATTGAACTCAGCCTGTCTTGACTCCTGGCCTGTTAACCGATGTTGATTGAACTCTGCCTGCCCTGATCTCAGATTGATTACACTATGCCTGATTGTTGCCGATTCTGTACCTTTGCATGGCTCACTTCGAACTCAGTGTCACCTGTTCTCTCGTCATTGATGGGGCAATCACGAGGGTTGTGACTTGGCGGCTACTAGGCTGTACATTTGTCCAGTGCCCGCTAGAGGTAGCGGCCCATCATCCCTTGCGGGGTGCTCTGGGGAAGACCTGTAGTTACTTCGACTACTCGCCTTGCAAGAGAACATGCCTACCACTAGGGGCAGAATCATCGGAACCTACTTTTGATCGAATCACCTGCTTAAAGAGACACTGAAGCGAAAAAAAAAATGATGAGATTATGATTTGTATGTGTAGTACAGCTAAGAAAAAAAACATTAAGATCAGATACATCAGTCTAATTGTTTCCAGTGCAGGAAGAGTTGAGAAACTCCAGTTGTTATCTCTATGCAAAAAAGCTATTAAGCTCTCCGACTAACTTAATCGTGGAGAGGGCTGTTATCTGACTTTTATTATCTCAACTGTAATTGAACTGTTTACTTTTCCTCTGCTAGAGGAGAGGTCATTACTTCACAGACTGCTCTGAAAGACTCATTTTGAATGCTGAGTGTTGTGTAATCTGCATATATTATAGAGTGATGCAATGTTAGAAAAAACACTATATACCTGAAAATAAAAATATGGGAATATTTTCTTTGCTGCTAATCTTCTAGTAATTATTCATAGTACACAACCAATTCATTATATCATATATTTTTTTTTCGCTTCAGTGTCTCTTTAAAAACACACAGAGCTGTAGACACACTTTGAGCGCTTTCTGAGTGCTTTTTTGACCATCAGCGCTTTCGCAGCGGGGTTTTTTTTCATGCTGAAATCAATTTGGAATTGGCCTTGTGACGTCGCATCCAACCACCTCACCGTACCGGTGCTATCCCGTTTGGCGCCTTTGCTTGTCCCCTCCCCCCCCCCCAGGTTCTATGTGCACTCCGTTCTCCCTAGTCACACGCCGATTGGTTGCCTAGTAACTTGGCTGCGTGTGTGACGTCTGATATCATACGCCTGTGTATGTAGAGCGTAGTGCCCCCGGAGCCAGCAGAAGGACATTTAACATTAGGGGGACAGCATCAGGGATTTTGATGCAAACAACGATTATCCCGAAATTGCATGCTGTTACCGCCGCACACCCAATCGAGCAAGTCCGCCCAACATCTTTCAGCATGTGCGATCGACTAAGGCAACCAATTTCGTCCCGAAATTGGTGGCATTGTCTGGTCGGGCATGCACTTGGCGGCACCGATTTTCAGATTTCGGATGGTCGATCGGCTGCCAAGTTGCCTGATGTATGGCTACCTTTACAGATGGATCTTAGGAGATGCAGTGATTCTTCCACAGTGTATAAAGCAGTGTGAAGAGCACACAGCGCTGAGGGAGTCCAGTACTGACTGTCAAGGAGTTTGAGATGTCAGGAAGTTTGTTATCCATATGCAGATGGGTTCAGTTATAGATACCTGTAGTTGGGAGAGCTTGCTGTGTAGCAGTGATGGTGTTGAATGCAAGGCTGAAATCCACAAATAAAATTCCTTGGGATACCAGGTACTCTAGTATAAAATGCGGACACATGTTAACACCATCAGTTGCAGACTTATTTGACCTGTAGGCTACCATGAATAAAGTGCAGGTGTTTTCAGCTCCCTTTTAACTGGGCAGCACGGTGGCGTAGTGGTTAGCTCTCTCGCCTTGCAGCGCTGGGTCCCTGGTTCGAATCCCAGCCAGGGCACTATCTGCAAAGAGTTTGTATGTTCTCTCCGTGTCTGCGTGGGTTTCCTCCGGGCACTCCAGTTTCCTCCCACATTCCAAAAACATACGGATAAGTTAATTGGCTCCCCCTAAAATTGGCCCTAGACTACAGTACTTACACTGCATAATATAGACATATGGCAATGGTAGGGATTAGATTGTGAGCTCCTATGAGGGACAGTTAGTGACAAGGTATATGTGTGTGTGTGTGTGTATATGTATGTATATATATATATATATATATATATATATATATATATATATATATATACTGTACAGCGCTGCGTAATATGTCGGTGCTATATAAATACTAAATAATAATAATAAAATAATAATAATAACTCATTGCAAGGTGGATCATGAGGTCCTGTAAAAAAAAATAAAAGGTTCCCCATACATTTATAAAATATATTTTCCTCTAAATCCTGTGAAAGTTGCTGCAAAAGATATGTTGCACGCTGAAGGAGGGGGGGAGGTACGTGGGGAAGAGTTCTTTTCAATCTTCTGTGCTTCTTGTACCTGTTAGGTAGAGGAGCTCTCTCCATTGCTTCCCTGTAATTTAAACCTTCTAGCTATATATATAAAAAAAAAAAAGAACGCAATGCAGTATTTTTTATTTTTTTATGCTGCAGGAAGTGTGAGGTGCCTGACTCAGAATGTGCAGAAATGTAGTTATGAAAATATTGTCTAGTTGTAAGCTTCTCTATGCATGCTCAGATTTGTTTTTAATGTATATGTGTGTGTGTGTGTGTATATATATATTATTTATGTATGAAATATAATGAATATGTATATATTATGATTTTTTATTTTTTTTTATATTTTTTCATCACAGAGCAAAATTGTTAGAGTGCTGAATTTGTGGCAGAAGAATAATGTTTTCAAGAGCGAAATTATCCAACCTCTTCTTGACATGGCAGCTGGTATTCTTCCTCCTGTTGTTACACCTGTCTTGCCTAGTACTGCTGCAGCTTTCAACACACCCGGTAAGCTCAACTATTCGGGTATCAAATATTTATTAACCATTGCTTTTCAGGTAAATCTGATTATTTAACCACTTCATTCTTAAAGGAATACTATCTATACCCAAGTGTTCTAAAATGACAATGTACAAATAATGTCTAAGTAGCTGTGTGAACATTTTCCTACTTTTCATGTTAAATATTAGAGGCAAAAGCTTTAATTTATTGTGTAGGATTTAGCTATATTGGGACAAATCAATTGCAGAAGAGGTGTCTGCTTCAATGCACAGCCAGTGTTGCATATCAGACTACAGAGTATTTTTCTCTGAAAGCAAAAACAGTATGAAAAGCTGTGACAATTACAAATGTTCTTAAAGCAGTAGGATCAGCCATACTATGCCAGGGGGAAAAAACACATATATAAGTAGATAAATACTTGATCTACTTACATAACACATGTATTATACTGTCCACATTTTGATTTCAGTGAATATATATAGTAAATTACGAGAATTCTGTTCCTGGTGGGGTCCATGTCTTTTGCCCACAGTTAAGGCTAACTCGTGATGTCATTTCTGCCCTTTACTTTTTTCTTGTCTCCTCCAATCACTGAGTCACCTCAACCTTGCTTGTAAACACAAGTGAGTAGGGGATTAGGTTTCAGATAAGAAGCTGCCAGGGAAATAAAGGGAAGAGGAGGAATAGATTGTAGATAAAAAGAACTCCCAGCATGAAATTCTTTGGCACGACTACTAAAGGGCCAGTGTTCCTTAAAGCGGTATCGTCACCATAAAAATCAAATTTCAACAGCAACTGGTCTGAGTGTATTAAGTGATACAGATGCTAATCCTGCACTCAAAACTTTCAAAACTTTTTCTGCTGTTATGATTTGGAGTTATCACATACTTAAGGAACACTGGCCCTTTAGTAGTCGTGCCAAAGAATTGCATGCTGGGGGTTCTTTTTATCTATAATCTATTCCTCCTCTTCCCTTTATTTCCTTGCCAGCTTCTTATCTGAAACCTAATCCCCTATTCACTTGTGTTTACAAGCAAGGCTGAGGCGACTCAGCGATTGGAGGAGACAAGAAAAAAAAGCAAAGGGCAGAAATGACATCACGAGTTAGCCTTAACTGTGGGCAAAAGACATGGCCCCCACCAGGAACAGAATTCTCGTAATTTACTATATAACATTCACTGAAATTAAAACGTGGACAGCATAATACATGTGTTATGTAAGTAAGTCAAGTATTTATCTACTTACCGTATTTTTCGGACTATAAGACGCTCCTGACTATAAGACGCACCCAGGTTTAGAGGACAAAAACCAGGAGAAAAAAAAATACTAAACCTGGTGCATCCATGGAGCAGGGGCATCTTGTGGATCTTCACCCCTCCATCCCCCAGTTATTATGCCCACCCTGTGCCTTCTTTGTATTTCTTGTCATGCTTTGTTCCTCCTGGGTCCTCCTTTGCCCCCAACATGACCTCCTCTGTCCCCCTGATGATTGCCTCTGTCCCCCTGTGTCCTCCTTTTCTCCTTGTCCTACTACCGTATGTCACTGTGTCCTCTCTGTCCTTTGCCACTGTCTCCTTTTCTGTGTCTCTGGTGTCCTGTGTCATCTGCCTCCCTGTGCCCTCCTGTGTCCCCTGTCTGGTGTCCCCAGTGTGCCATCTGCCACCCTGTGCCCTCCTGTGTCCCCTGTCTGGTGTCCCCAGTGTGCCATCTGCCACCCTGTGCCCTCCTGTCACCCCTCTGTGCCATCTGTCCTCCTGAGTGTGTCCCCTCTGTGCCATCAAACCTCTGTGCCCCCTCTGTCTGGTGTCCCATGAGCCATCTGCCCCCCTCACCTCCTGTGTCCCCAGTGTCCTCCATTGTATCATCTGCCTCCCTGTGCCCTCCTGTGTCCCCAGTGGGCCACCTGCCACCCTGTGCCCCCGTCACCTCTCTGTGCCATCTGTCCTCCTGGGTGTGTCCTCTCTGTGCCATCAACCCTCTGTGCCCCCTCTGTCTGGTGTCCCATGAGCCATCTGCCCCCCTCACCTCCTGTGTCCCCAGTGTCCTCCATTGTGTCATCTGCCTCCCTGTGCCCTCCTGTGTCCCCTGTCTGGTGTCCCCAGTGTGCCATCTGCCACCCTGTGCCCTCTTGTCACCCCACTGTGCCATCTGTCCTCCTGTGTGTGTCCCCTCTGTGCCATAAACCCTCTGTGCCCCCTCCGTCCAGTGTCCCATGTGCCATCTGCCCCCCTCACCTCCTGTGTCCCCAGTGTCCTCCATTGGCGGTCGCTGAAGTGGCCCTGGCTTGGCCTCCCCTAGCTCCATGTCACCCAAGTAGCAGTCAGGTCGCACCACTATCACGGCCAGTAGCGTCCGGAGAAACCTCAGGATACAGGTTTCAAGCCTTCAGGTGCCACGCGGCCAATCGAGGGAGCGCTGCAAGCCGTGTAACGAGGTCTTCGGGACCTCCGTGCAGCTATCCAGTCCCCCTCGCCGCGACTCCAGCTGATACTGCCCTGCTATGTGGCCAATCAGGGGGAAGCGCTGTGAGCCAATCACGGGGGAGCCGATGGTCTCGGAGGCGGGACAATGGCTCCGCCAGTGGGCCAATCACTGCACTCGCTGCTACTGAGCAAGTGCAATGATTGGCCCAATAATGGAGCCATTGTCCCGCCTCCGAGACCATCGGCTCCCCCGTGATTGGCTCACAGCGCTTCCCCCTGATTGGCCACATAGCAGGGCAGTATCAGCTGGAGCCGCGGCGAGGGGGACTGGATAGCTGCACGGAGGTCCCGAAGACCTCGTTACACTGCTTGCAGCGCTCCCTCGATTAGCCGCGTGGAGGCAGGGACGGCAGGATCAGCTGGAGCTGCAGCACGGGGGACTGGATGGCTGCATAAAGGTCCGGGATATACCATACCAGAAGGGGAGGGGGGGGGGGGCGTGCGGTGAGAAAAACAAAGGAAAACAAGGAGACTAGATACACAGGAAGGCAGATGGCACACGGGACACCAAGGGTAGACTCGGTGACACACATTGCAAAGTAGGACAGAGGGGGCATTTATGGTACCTTCAGACTATAAGACGCACTGACTTTTCCCCCCCCACTTTCAGGGAAGAAAAAGTGCGTCTTATAGTCCGAAAAATTCGGTATATATATGTGTTTTTTTTCCCTGGCATAGTATGGCTGATCCTACTGCTTTAAGTATGTGATAACTCCAAATCATAACAGCAGAAAAAGTTTTGAATGCAGGATTAGCATCTGTATCACTTAAAGAGACACTGAAGCGGAAAAAAAAATATGATATTATGATTTGTATGTGTAGTACAGCTAAGAAATAAAACATTAAGATCAGACACATCAGTCTAATAGTTTTTAGTACAGGAAGAGTTAAGAAACTCCAGTTGTTATCTCTATGCAAAAAAGCCATTAAGCTCTACCACTTTCAAAGTCGTGGAGAGGGCTGTTATCTGACTTTTATTATCTCAACTGTTTTCTTTTTCTCTGCCAGAGAAGAGGTCATTAGTTCACAGACTGCTCTGAAAGAATCATTTTGAATGCTGAGTGTTGTGTAATCTGCACATATTAGAGAATGATGCAATGTTAGAAAAAACACTATATACCTGAAAATAAATATATGAGAATATTTTCTTTGCTGCTAATCTTCTAGTAATTATTCATAGTACACAACCAATTCATTATATCATATATTTTTTTTCGCTTCAGTTTCTCTTTAATACACTCAGACCAGTTGCTGTTGAAATTTGATTTTTATGGTGACGATACCGCTTTAACAAGTTTCCTCTGTTTCTGACTGAAGTGTCTGAAGAGAGCACAGGGCACAGAAACTGCAGCTGTTGGGAGCTTTCTCTCTCTCTCTCTCTCTCTCTCACACACAGTTACACACAGGGTTAACTGATCAAGTGTGAGGGGAATTTCCCCTCCCCTCATGGTTCGTTCTGCTGTCAGTTTTGGTGTCAGTAAAGTTTGAAAGTATTTTGATAACTGTAAACAAAGAGGTTGCCAGTGAAATGTATACACCAGTACTTAGGGCTCTTTCACATTAGCCAACGCGTGCAGGAGCTGTTCTACTGCACGCGTTGACTAGCCTTCGGGAATCTGCGGTGCGACGCTGAGTAGCGGCGGTAATATTAATTAACCCGACGGGAAAACGCCGATTCCCGACGAGAAAAAACTCCCGGGTGCGTCGTACCACAACACATCGAAACACAGCGTCGGGTGTTAGAGGTAAAATTAAATTCTATGGACTTTCATTTTACCTTGGTTAACGCAAAGTATAGACTTTGCGTTAAAAAACGCTGAAAAAAGGGCCCTAGTGTGAAAGAGCCCTTAGCAGCACTTCCCAAACAATTCCTATCTCAATTGAAAAAAATATGTAAATAGTGTTCTTTTAAGTGTTTTTTTACCTTATGCATGCAGGCTATGTGCACATTTCAGCGCTCCTCCAATTCATTGGCCAATAACTTTATCACACCTAAATGATCTTTACCTTATTTTTTTTCAATACAAATTAGGCTTATTGGAGATTATTTTTTTTCTTAACTGCTTTGCATCCAGACCTTGTTTCCCGTTTATGAATCAGAGCATTTTTGACTGTTTAGCTATGTCCTTATTTAAAGCGGAATATAACCCTGCATTTCAACTTTGCTCTAAAACATTATTTACAGTATATTATGTGCAACCAGCATTTTTTTTTACTAGACCAGCATTGGAAGGGTTACACAGAGCTTTAAAATTCCTGGAGATTTCTGCAGACACATCCGAAGCTGACATAGATACATTTTGTTTACATAAATGTTTTTAAGTGTTGAATGTGACTCCTCTCTCTGACTGAGAAGGAGCTGGAGGACAGCCATAGAGTGTGTAACATTTCTCAATAGATACATTTGACTAAATAGAACAATCTGAACTTCTGCATATCTCTCCACGGAACTTTAAACCTCTGTGTTTAACCCCTCCAATGCTGGTCTAGTAAAAAAAAAAATGCTTTTTGCATATAATATGCTGTAAATAATGTTTTAGAGCAAAGTTGAAATGCAGGGTTATATTCCGCTTTAACCAGCAATAACCTTATCCCTACTTATGACACAGAAATTAAATATACATTGGGTTTTTTTCTAGACAAACTAGGCTTTCATTGTATGCCATTTCTTCCCTCGAACAATTTTTGTTTTCTATGAGTTTTAACCTCCCTGGCGGTCAATTAAATCCGCCAGGAAGGCAGAGCAGCACTATTTTTAATTTTTTTTTTTTAAATCATGTAGCTAGCCTAGCGCTAGCTACATGATAGCCGCTGAGCGGCATCCCCCCACCCCCTCTGATCGCCTCCGGCAATCAGGCCCATCAGGAAATCCCGTTCTGAACAGGATTTCCTTTAGGGCTTCCCCGTCTCCATGGCGACGGTCGATATGACGCCACCGACGTTGTGACGTCAGAGGGAGTCCCGATCCACCCCTCAGCGCTGCCTGGCACTGATTGGCCAGACAGCGCACAGGGTCTCGGGGAGGGGGGATACCCTCTAACGCTGCGAATCGGTGCGGAGCGGCGGCGATCGTAGGTAACACGCAGCTAGCAAACTGCTAGCTGCGTGTATAAAAAAAATGTATGCAAATCGTATTTTTAATGGTAAAAAATCAGTCTCATTAGCTCAGAGAACATATATTCCCATTCACCAATTAGTGCTGCATCAGTGCCAGAAAGGTGCACAGGAGTGAGCCCAATCCTGCACAGCGCTGCTCCTGCTACAAGACTGTAACGATCGGTGAAGCACAGAGAGGATCTGATTACCGGTGATCTGCAGTATCACTGGGAATACAGATGTATACCAGATTATAAGTGATCTGCAGTATCACCGATAATCCGATATACCAGCTAACCTCTGTTCACCTGAGTAGAGTGTAGTGTTTGGTGTAACAGTAAGGGCCCTTTTCCACCAGCGCAGTGCCTGCACAATGGGGCCATGCGCGTTAACCACCGCGTCCAACGCGGCGGTTTTTCCGCGCTCCGCCATGCCCTGCACAGGGACAGCCGCCTCAGACTGAGTGGAGGCGGCTGCCTCTCCGTGCTCTGCAACGCTATGTGCGGAAAGAGCCGCCTGCCGCTGACTCATGGCGGCGGCTCTTCCGCGTTTCTTGACAAAGACTTATATCTACGTCCTCGTGGCTTAGATGAAGTCACAGTGGACGTAGATATACTGTAGTGGTGGATAAAGTGGTTAAGTTAATTATTGTATTTTCTATGCATTTTAGTTTTAAAATTCTTTATTAGAATGTAGCAAAAGGTGATAGGCTAAAACGCCTTAAATACCCACGCAGGGGTTATAGTGAAAGGCAAATATAAAAAAAAAAATTCAAAAGAAAAACAGGAACTTTTTTTTAACAAATCACTAAGGGCTCGTTTCCACTGTTGCGGTGCGGAATCGCCTGCATTCCACCGCGGACCAAATCGCATGCGGGTGCGATTCCGCGTGCGGTTTTGACGCGATTTCGCATACGATTCCGCATAGGTAAGGGTATGTGCGAATTTAACCATGTCACTGCCTGTGTAAATTAACATTATACCTATGCGAAATCGCATGCGACTTTGCGGCAAAAACAACAAATTATAAAAAGAAGTCAAGGTAACTTATTCCAGAAATGCACTTCAGGAAGCATATCAATATGGAAACATTTTTAAGACCAGTAGCATCAAAATGTATGTAGTATATATGAAAAAGGCCTATGCAATCCAGTGTTCTCACCAGAATTGTTTTCCAGCCGGGTGGCATGAAAAAGTAGCCGGGTGGGGTGCGACGGGGGAATTCAGGGCTGGTGCAACTCTGCTTACCGCACAGGATGAGGAGGGTAAACGATGACAGCCGGTGCTTACCAAAATTAGCTGGGTAAAGCACCCCTCTAAAAGAGCCTGATGATAACACTGAATATTGGTGTTCTAGTTGCATTTCATACTGGGGTGATCATTGCATTTAATATGGGGGTTAATTTCACGTATCATACAGGGGTGTTTGTTGCATTTCATAAAGGAGAGGGACGGGGGGGATTTTTCCTTTTCATATGGATGTTATTTGCTGCTGGGTTCAAGGGTATAGCAGATTGTGTACAGGGGCAGTATCATACTAAATTATCTGTAATACCGTTGGACCCCAGCAGCAAAAAACATCCATATGAAAAAAACATGCATGTGAACTCTGCAATAATCACTCCGCACCCACACACTGCCCTTTTAACCAGCTGGGCGGTATGGACGAGCTCAGCTCGTCCAGTACCGCCGGAGCCTGCCGCTCAGGCCCTGCTGGGCCGATTTGCGCCAAATAAAGTGCAGCACACGCAGCCGGCACTTTGCCAGCCGCGTGTGCTGCCCGATCGCCGCCGCTCTGCGGCGATTCGCCGCGAGCAGCGGCGAAAGAGGGTCCCCCCAGCCGCCTGAGCCCTGCGCAGCCGGAACAAAAAGTTCCGGCCAGCGCTAAGGGCTGGATCGGAGGCGTCTGACGTCAGGACGTCGGCTGACGTCCATGACGTCACTCCGCTCGTCGCTATGGCGACGGTGTAAGCAAAACAAGGAAGGCCGCTCATTGCGGCCTTCCTTGTTTATTCTGGGCGCCGGAGGCGATCGGAAGAACGCCTCCGGAGCGCCCTCTAGTGGGCTTTCATGCAGCCAACTTTCAGTTGGCTGCATGAAATAGTTTTTTTTTAATTTAAAAAAAACCCTCCCGCAGCCTCCCTGGCGATCTTATCAGAACGCCAGGGTGGTTAAGCCACCTGCACATACCTTCAACACAGGATCTGTGTTCCATATTTACTTTATTGCATCAGTGGGCAACTTATAACAGACTTTGCCCAACTACCAGAGCCAGGGACAGATTTGTACTTTTTACTGCTCTAGGCCAACTTTTTACAGTTGTAAATCAAGTAAGGTATAAAAGCACTTATGGGCAATCAGACAGGCTGAGACAGACAGCATTCAGCACCATCATCCATCTCCAGCAAATCAGTATATCTAAACTGCAGCTGACTGCAGTCATTGTTTGTTTGTTTTCCCAGGTCCCCTTGCTTGAAAGCTCTGCAGACTGAACTATATCAGATAAAAAGTGCTCCTGCTCATTAAGGGGCCCATACACCTAACGATTTTCCCGCCGATATACAGCCGTTTCGATCACAGTGATCGAACCGGTTGTGAAATCGCCGCGCACACTGCTGACAACTATGGATTTCCGTCCGAAATCCATCGTTCCCGTCGACTCCCGTCGATCCATCCGTGCGGAAGATTTTTTTCGAGCGCCGGCGGGTCGGGTGTGCGTCGATAGCGGCGTTCGAATGCCCGACGACCGACGCAATACAGCGGGTATACATTACCTGCTCCGCCGGCGCCAGTCCCGCTGTCACCGCTGCTCCGTCTCTGGTCTGGTCTTCGGCATGCTTCACTTCTTCCTGCCGGCCAGGAAGAAGTGAAGCATGCCGGAGACCAGACCAGCGCGGAGACGGAGCAGCGGTGTCCAGGGGACTCGCACCGGCGGTGCAGGTAATGTATGCGAGGCGGGGAGCTGCGGCAGCACTACCACCACCACCACAGATTGTGAACGGTTTCAGGATGAAATCTGTTCACAATCTGTTTGCAGTAAAGGTGGCCATACGATCCCTCTCTGATCAGATTCGATCAGAGAGGGATCTATCTGTTGGTCGAATCTGATGGCAAATCCACCAGTGTATGGCCACCTTTAGTGGGCACAAAGATCTCATACCAGATGATAAGTTATGTGCAGTTCTCCTGGCATCAGAGCAGCATAAACCAGAGCAGCTTGTGTTGAAGAGAAGCAGCCGAGATACAGAGGGGGCGGGGTGAGGAACTCAATGCCGTGCACTGCCTGATCTTGTCTGTGCACTGAGTTAGCCTCGGAGCTGCGTGGAAGGGATGGGACTGGCTGCTGACATTCATGCAGCCAGCCCAGGAGAGAGGGAACACACTGGATTCGCTGGAAGTGAGAGAATCTGCCTGCAGCTTCAGACTCTCTCCCCAGCATCAAATCACAGCAGTAGACTGCCTGCACTACACTCAGATGTGTACCCGATGGCCACCTCCACTAGCTGTGCTGCCTGCAAGTTAACACATGTGAATGCAATGCAGACGCAGGCAGCCAGCAAAGTGGGGCGGACTAGCAGAGTACAAAGTAGGGAGAAGCTGAGTCTGACACACTCCACGAGGCTTTGAACTTGGCTCACTCCCGTAGCATACAGAGCATGGTCTCACCCCTTACAACCCGCCCAGCCAATTACTGTACCAGGAGGAGGTCACACAGGCAGAGAAGCCGCCTGCAGTGTATAGCAGCGGCTTTCTCTATTGTCTGAGACGGCCACTGAGTGATAGCAGGCAATGAAGCGATCATGGCTGCAGTTTTACAGCACCACTTTTTTTCCAGCTAGACAGGCAGGAGAGCAGGTGGGCGGGAATTCAAAACAGCCGGGTGGCCCGCCCACTTAATTTGTCCTGGGGAGAACACTGCAATCTAACCACGTGATCCAAGGGGTCCAGGTGTTCTGAAACCCTTGCATGTTGTAAGAAATTTTAGCTACTTCGTGAGCAGAGAGCATTATTTCTGACACCAGAGGAAACACATTATTAGTAGGAAGGTCAGGGGAAAGCCAATTCAGAGCCAAAACTCTGCTGTAGACAAGTACTGTAATAATTTGTGAGAATGATATAAAATTTGGGGGGCTTATCCCCAAGAAGAATTACACTGTAGGTGAATGGGAATTGACAGGACACTATATTAGTTGCCTAACTCCAAATAGTTCGCCAGTATATTTGGGCCTTGGGACACTGCCACTAAACGTGCCAAAGTGTACCTAGTTCCCTGCAGCCTCTAAAGCATAGGGGTGATGTAGTAGGGTCTAGCTTATACAACCGATCAGGAGTATAATAGGCACTGTGTAAAAGCTTGAGAGAGGATTCAAGGGTGGAGTAATACATTGAATATTTAATTAGTGTGTGGCAGCAGTGTGCCCATTTTTTAACAGGTATTGCTTTCTGCATATCCATCTCCCACTTAAGCATAAAGTTAGGTTTATTGGGAAGGGTGTACTCTGTATTTTAACTACTTGAGGACCAGTCCTTAAGAACCAGGCACTTTTTTTCCATTCAGACCACTGCAGCTTTCACGGTTTATTGCTCGCTCATACAACCTACCACCTAAATGAATTTTGGCTCCTTTTCTTGTCACTAATAAAGCTTTCTTTTGGTGCTATTTGATTGCTCCTGCGATTTTTACTTTTTATTATATTCATCAAAAAAGACATGAATTTTGGCAAAAAAAATGATTTTTTTAACTTTCTGTGCTGACATTTTTCAAATAAAGTAAAATTTCTGTATACATGCAGCGCGAAAAATGTGGGCAAACATGTTTTTGATTAAAAAAAACCCATTCAGTGTATATTTATTGGTTTGGGTAAAAGTTATAGCGTTTACAAACTATGGTGCAAAAAGTGAATTTTCTCATTTTCAAGCATCTATGACTTTTCTGACCCCCTGTCATGTTTCATGAGGGGCTAGAATTCCAGGATAGTATAAATACCCCCCAAATGACCCCATTTTGGAAAGAAGACATCCCAAAGTATTCACTGAGAGGCATAGTGAGTTCATAGAAGATATTATTTTTTGTCACAAGTAAGCGGAAAATGACACTTTGTGACAAAAAAAAAAAAGTTTCCATTTCTGCTAACTTGCGACAAAAAAAAAATGAAATCTACCACGGAATCACCATACCCCTCTCTGAATACCTTGAAGTGTCTACTTTCCAAAATGGGATCATTTGTGGGGTGTGTTTACTGTCCTGACATTTTGGGGGGTGCTAAATTGTAAGCACCCCTATAAAGCCTAAAGGTGCTCATTGGACTTTGGACCCCTTAGCGCAGTTAGACTGCAAAAAAGTGCCACACATGTGGTATTGCCATACTCAGTAGAAGTACTATAATGTGTTTTGGGGTGTATTTTTACACATACCCATGCTGGGTGGGAGAAATATCTCTGTAAATAACAATGTTTTCATTTTTTTTTACACACAATTGTCCATTTACAGAGTTATTTCTCCCACCCAGCCCAAAACACATTATACTACTTCTCCCGAGTACGGCAATACCACATGTGTGGCACTTTTTTGCACCCTAACTGCGCTAAAGGGCCCAAAGTCCAATGAGTACCTTTAGGATTTCACAGGTCATTTTGCGGAATTTGATTTCCAGACTACTCCTCACGGTTTAGGGCCCCTAAAATGCCAGGGCAGTATAGGAACCCCACAAATGACCCCATTTTAGAAAGAAGACACCCCAAGGTATTCTGTTAGGAGTATGGTGAGTTCATAGAAGATTTTATTTTTTGTCACAAGTTAGCGGAACATGACACTTTGTGAAAAAAACAATTAAAATCAATTTCCGCTAACTTGTGACAAAAAAATAAAAACTTCTATGAACTCACCATACTCCTAACGGAATACCTTGGGGTGTCTTCTTTCTAAAATGGGGTCATTTGTGGGGTTCCTATACTGCCCTGGCATTTTAGGGGCCCTAAACCATGAGGAGTAGTCTGGAAATCAAATTCCGCAAAATGACCTGTGAAATCCTAAAGGTACTCATTGGACTTTGGGCCCTTTAGCGCAGTTAGGGTGCAAAAAAGTGCCACACATGTGGTATCGCCGTACTCGGGAGAAGTAGTACAATGTGTTTTGGGGTGTATTTTTACACATACCCATGCTGGGTGGGAGAAATAACTCTGTAAATGGACAATTGTGTGTAAAAAAAAAATCAAAAGATTGTCATTTACAGAGGTATTTCTCCCACCCAGCATGGGTATGTGTAAAAATACACCCCAAAACACATTGTACTACTTCTCCCGAGTACGGCGATACCACATATGTGGCACTTTTTTGCACCCTAACTGCGCTAAGGGGCCCAGAGTCCAATGAGTACCTTTAGGCTTTACAGGGGAGCTCAAAATTTAGCACCCCGCCCACTTGCCAGGACAGTTAACAAACCCCACAAATGACTCCATTTTGGAAAGAATACACGCTAAGGTATTCCATGAGGGCCATGGTGAGTTCATAGAAAATTTAATTTTTTGTCACAAGTTAGCGGAAAATGACATTTTGTGAAAAAAAAAAAAACACAAAACCACAATTTCTGCTAACTTGTGACAAAAAATAAAACATTCTATGAACTCACCATGCACCTCACGGAATACTTTTGGGTGTCCTCTTTCCAAAATGGCATCATTCGTTGGGTCTGTCCTGGCATTTTAGGGTCTCTGCAATCATTACATGTATGGCCAGTATTAGGAGTTTCTGCTATACTCCTTATATTGGGCATAAGGGTAATGCACTGTGGGCTGAAAGGAGAAATGAACGTCAAACAATCAATCAATGTGGATGAAAAAATATCTGCCAAAAAATTTTGAAAAAAAAAAAGGAGGAAGGCGTCTGCCAGGACATAGGAGCTGCCGCCCCAAAAATCCAAACCCACCAGCTCGTATGCCCTGGCAAACCTGATTTATCCATTCACAACTGATCGATGTGGATGAACAAATCATTGCCAGAGTTCTTTTTTGATACAAAGTGTTTGCCAAAGCATATGAATCCCCAACACCACTCCTCGGCCCATATGCCTCGGCAAACGTATCTTTTTGACTGCGGAGGAGAAATCTCGTCCTGCAGCGCTGCATGCACCGACTTATGTGTAAGCTGACAGACGCGCAATGTTCTGTCAGGATGCACCATCAGTGCTGCAGCTGGTTAGTCGTTCGCTCGGTCCACCTGGAAGGTTATTGGATGGAAAAAGGAAAAAAAATACAAAAAAAAACAAAAAAACAGGCAAGCAGCAAAGCAATTACTTCATTAACCACTTAAGCCCAACTGGTCGAAAATTTTATTTCGTCCTGGATAAAGGAGTTCCATAGTGATCTGTCTCTGAAATTGTAGAAACGATCCAGTTCTCCCAGCCTTACCGTAGAGAACAAAGCTGTTGTTAACTGCCAATTGAATTAAATAAAAGGACACTTTTTTATACCAGCGCCTTGTTTTGCGGGAAAGTAAATAGGGCGCTAACCTCTGGTCATTGAAGTCCACCCCTCCCATGTTAGTATTATACTCGTGGACGACAAGGGGTTTTTCAATGACCTCATTTCGCCGTTGAATTTGGACTGTCGTGTCTGCGTGAATGGTGGACAGAAAGTAAACGTCCCTCTTGTCCTTCCATTTCACCGCGAGCAGGTCGTCAGCACTCAATGCGGCCCTCTGCCCCCGTTGAAGTTTGGTGGTAATGAGCCGTTGGGGGAAGCCCCGGCGACTATGCCGCACGGTGCCACAGCATCGGATTCCTTCTAACTTTAAGTGCTGATAGAGGGCCACACTTGAGTAGTAATTGTCCACATAAAGATGGTACCCCTTCTGGAACAAGGGTGACGCCAAGTCCCACACAACCTTTCCACTGCTCCCCAGGTAGTCAGGGCATCCGACCGGCTCCAATTTGGAGTCTTTTCCCTCATAGACCCTAAAATAAGATGTATAGCCTGTGGCCCTTTCACAGAGCTTATACAGTTTCACCCCATACCGGGCGCGCTTGCTTGGGATGTACTGTTTGATGCCAAGGCGCCCGGTAAAACGTATGAGGGACTCATCTACGCAGATTTGCTGTTCAGGGGTATAAGCATCTGCAAATTTTGATGACAGGTGGTCTGAGGGGCCGAATTTTGTGGAGCCGGTCAAAAGCAGGGTGGTCACTTTCATGACAGGTTTCATCATCATTGAAGTGCAGGAAGCGCAGGATGTTCTCAAATCGTGTCCTGGACATGGCAGCAGAGTACAAGGGAACATGTTGTGATGGGTCTGTAGACCAATAAGACCGCAACACATTTTGTTTGATTTGTCCCATGTGTAAGAGAAGGCCGAAAAAATTTTTAAGTTCGGAAACTTGGACTGGTTTCCACTGAAATGGCTGGGCAAGGAAGACATTCGGATTGGCGGTTAGAAATTGTGTGGCTTTACGGTTGGTCTCTGCCACAACTAGGTCTAAGAGATCCTGGGTGATGAACAGATAAAAAAAAGTCTAGGGGCGATCCTAGATTATCTGTCATCACCTGGACTCCAGACTGGGCGGTGAAAGGGGGCAGTACGGGTGCGGCGGTATCAGGGGATTGCCAATTTGGATTTGCCAGCACCTCTGGTAAACTAGGGGTAGTACGGGCCCGTCTACTTGATGGCTGCGACTGGGGTGTTACTACACGTGCCACCGAACCAGTTTCAACTTCCACGCTGGTGCTCGCCACTTCACCAGGGTGTACGGAAGTACTGGTTCTAGGTCCAGGAGATGCTGTGCTGCTGGTGCCTGCCCCACCATGAAATCTCAGACCAGCACGAGCACCACTCTGCTCCCCTTGAGGCTGATCCTGCGCCACCTGCGGTCCAACGACATGGGGTGTGGTACGCCTGGCTCTAGCCGGGACCTCAACCTCGTCAACACTATCGGTCAGTGAGCCAATGCTCAATTCAGGTACAAACTCTGACCCAGATGATTCGTCGAATGGTTCGTCCCAATCGTCCTCATCCGACTGGGCCATGTACCTGAGCACCTCATCATCGGAATACCCCTTTCTTGCCATGGTGGACTGCTAAATTTAGGGGGTATTCCTCTGAGACTACCCAGAAAAAAGAGCACCTACTTAGCGAAAGGGAGTATTTGAGCGGTAGAAAGCTGTGATCACTGAGTTTTGATAAAAAAAAAATCAAAACTGATGTTTACAGTGCACAGCTAGTGTACAGTGGTTTTTGCAGTGATCAGAAAAAAAAATTCTGTCACTGCGGTGGGGTGGGCTGAACGCAAGTGCAGGCGAACGATCAGACCTGATCGGGGAAACACTGCATTTTTTAGTGGATCCTAGTGACCCTAATAGATCTGACTGCGATCAGTAATGATCACTTACAGATACTATATAGTAACAATGTTGATTAGCGACAGTGATGACGCTAATTAGTGACTGTGGTGCAGTGGGCTGAGCACTAACTGACACTAACAAAGGGGCCTAGCTAACTGGCCTAACTGCTAACACTAGTGATACTAAAAAAGTGACAGTTTCCACTGATCACTGTTTTTAGATCACTAGGATAGTGACAGGGGGGTTGCGGCGAGTGGGGAATCAGAAGCAATCAGAAACAATCACAGGCCAATCACGGGACAATCAAAGCCAATCACGGGACAATCAAAGCCAATCACAGGCCAATCACGGGACAATCACAGGCCAATCACGGGCCGATCACAGGCCAATCACGGGACAATCACAGGCCAATCACAGGCCAATCACGGGCCAATCACAGGCCAATCACGGGCCAATCACGGGACAATCACAGGCCAATCACGGGACAATCACAGGCCAATCACGGGACAATCACAGGCCAATCACGGGACAATCACAGGCCAATCACGGGCCAATCACGGGACAATCACGGGACAATCACAGGCCAATCACGGGCCAATCACGGGCCAATCACGGGACAATCACAGGCCAATCACGGGACAATCACAGGACAATCACAGGCCAATCACGGGACAATCACAGGCCAATCACGGGACAATCCAATACAATTACGGGACAATCAAATACAATGACAGCACAATCAGATACAATGCACTGGGAAGGTGATTGGGGGGGGGGGGGGGGGGTCTGAGGGCGATCTGAGGGTGAGGGGGGTTGATTAGGTGCCCGCACGGGGCAGATTGGGTCCTGATCTGATGGGTGGCAGACACAGGGGGTGACCGATGGGAGGTCAGTGAGTGATTACAGGGGAGAATAGATGTAAACAATGCACTGGGGAGGTTATCAGGGGGGGGGGGGGGTCTGAGGACAATCTGGGGGTCTGGGTGGGTGATCAGGTGCCCCCAAGGGACAGTTTAGGGTCTGCTCTGATGGGTGGTGGTGACAAGGGGTGATAGACAGGTGGTCAGTGGGTGAGGCAGATGTATACAGTATACAGGGGTGGGGGGCTGGGGGGGGGTCTGGGGGGATCTGAGGGTAGGGGGGGTGATCAAGGGACCCTAGGGGGCAGTTAGGGACCTAACCTACAATATAGCGCCGGCAGATAGTGGCAGGGGGTGATTGATGGGTTTATTAGGGGGTGCTTGGGTGCAACTATTGCTGTGCTGGGGTGGTCAGGGGGGGGGGGTCCGGAGAGCTGGGGTGGGCGATCGGGGGGTCTGTGGGTGTATAAACCTGTTGTGTGCTGCTCAGTACAGGGCTGCCTCCTCCTCGGACGATCCGTGCGAAGCTGCGTGCAGAGGAGGAGGAGGCAGCCTGTATAATACACTTTGTCATGTAAACAAAGTGTATTATACATTTCTATTGGCCAGATCGTAATTTTAAACCCCGCCGGCGCTGCTAATTGGCCGGCGGGGTATCAGGCAAGGTGGGCGGGACCTTTCGCCACGGGGAGCGCGCGTCATAGATGACGCGATCGCTCCCCGGACACGCCTTAAGGACCCGCCGCCGTCAGGCGTATTGCGGTCCTTAAGGCATCCACTTTGCCGCCGCCCATGGGCCGCCCAAGTGGTTAAGCGGAAAAAAAAAAAAAAGAGGATATTAAACACTTTTCAAGTGAGTTATTTTTGCACACTACCTTGAAAAAGGTATAGGAATAAGCAGCAGGAGGTGATGCAAAGATAGACAAAAAAATGAAATATCTGCTGAAGTCGAAACAATTCAGTGGTAGGCGGATAGGAATTGTGAATAAAATGTTGTAAGGTCATAATTTTAGAGGCCCGTACAAATCTACCTACAGTGGTAAAATTGTGGAGCGACCACCATTTGAAGGAGGAAGGAGCAAACCTGGTATAAAGTCTGGATTATGTAGGATCTCGGTTATCAGAGACTGGAGAGAATGTTTATAGTGGCATAAACTCCAGAGCGCTAAAGATGGATATGATGTAGGCGATAGGTGTTGACAATGACTTTCATTATGTGCATTTTTGGTGCGTTTTTGTATATCATGCAACAAAACCATCGTTTTTGAAAACGCACGCATATAAAATGCATATGCGTTGTTTATATGAATTTTTTTCCTGCGGCCCATAGATTTTTATTAGCAAAAATACAGCGTTTTCCGCAACGCTAGCGTTTCTGGGTACCTGGAGTTGGAGTCGGTGGTTTCACAAACTCTGGGAGTCAGTCTGGTGATTTTTGTACCAAATCCACAACCCGGTAAGAATTAGGCTAAGAAGTCAGAGTTGGAGCGATTTTGGGTACCTGGAGTCGGTGGTTTCCTTAAACTGAGGAGTCTGAGTTTGGAGTCTGATGATTTTTGTACCAACTTCACAGCCTTGATAAATACGGTCTGGGTCAAAAGTTATCTGGGCAGCTGAATCTTGGATCTTAGTAATTTTATTTATGGTCTCCTGATTTCTAAGCCAGCATTAAAGGAAGTTGTTGGGGTTCAGAGCGGAGCTCACAGCAGGTGGGACTCGTTATGCTGGCGCCGTGCATGCGCCCTCTCTATGCATTTTAAAGGGAAAAAATGAAAAGTACTGTCTCCATTTCCATACGCAATAGTTTTAAAATAAACATTGCTACCGTAGATAAAACCCACACGTTTTATTTGCCCATTTGTCCTGGTTATCCCAACATTTAAATTATTAGTGCAATGAATGGAGATAGTATATTATTTGGGAATAAAGGTGAATTTATTTCTATATTGTGTTTTTTTTGTTTTCTCATTGTACTCTAGCAATAATTACAAGCCCTTATTTGAAAAAACAAAACAGTAATATACCCTCATGGCTTACATATTTAAAAAGTGGAGCCCACAAGGTAACAATTTATGTATTCTTTTTCAAATTCTGTCACTGAATGGGACAGTGGGACAGAGGCATGTTCTCGGCCTCATGACATGCCTCTGTGTCCCCACACCACCGCTCTCTGCCCCTCCACCGCTGCGCTATGGCCCCCCGAGATTGACTATATTTGATGAACACAGGAGAGAGGGATTCCCTGTTTAAAATCCCGCCAGGGGTGTTCCTGCAGAGCTTCCATTGTGCAGCTCTCTCTCCCTGGCGCACCCCCTGCCGCTCCCCTGCCTCCCTGCACGCTGTGAAGGAGAGAGTCTCTCATTCCAGAGGTGGGCCCACAGGAGCTGCGTTTTTTGTGGCCACCTGATCGGCTCAGCCCCCTGATCAGGTAGCCTTTTTTATTTTTATCTCTTTAAAAAAAATAGTGAGCCCCCCCCCCCCTCCCCCCAAAGTAAAATATGAACTCCTACCTAACGAATTAAACCCCTGGTTCACTTATTCTTAGTGAACACCTGTAATGTCTGCCGCCCATAGTGATTGTTAGGGCAACAGTTCCAGAACCTGACACTGTACAGATGCATTGCTGTGCTGTTGCCTAGCAATGTATCTGTACAGCACTGGGGTCCCCAAATTGTACACCATAGCGATCTGATCCAATCAGTACAGACCAGGGCTGTGGAGTCGGAGTCGTGGAGTCGGGCAATTTTGGGTGCCTGGAGTCGGGAAAAAATGCTCCGACTCCTAATGAATTTGTAACTAATTAAAATAGAAAATATGATAAAATGTTCTATTTCTCAGATAATAGTCATTAAAAATAATGTATATATACAGTAATAGCTGTGCTTAGTCTACAAAAATGAAATAAACCAATCAAAATTAGTTACTTGTGCTGCTTCAATAAAACAGTCCCCGTATTTTTAAAGTCAGATATACATATCTGATTGTGACTGTATATATGATGTGTACACAGGAATCTCTTATATACACTAACATGTATGCTGTAAGTATAAAGCCTGATGGTTAGCCATGTCACTAATAGAGATGGTCAACGAGATGGAAATAATTCTGCATTGATGCTGATTTATGCAAATGTATGCACTCCCTTTGCTGATGAAATCAAATAATTTGATATGTTATTAAAATTTGGTTTGGTGACTACAAATTAAAGGGAAACTGAGACGGGTGAAAAGTAAAGTTTTATACATACCTGGGGCTTCCTCCAACCCCCTTCAGGCTAATCAGTCCCTCACTGTCTTCCACCACCCGGATCTTCTGCTATCAGTCCTGGTAATTCAGCCAGTCAGCGCTGTCCAGCCGCATGCCGCTCCCACAGCCAGGAACATTCTGCACCTGCGCAATAGTGCTGCACAGGTGTAGTATGCTCCTGGCGGCGGTGTGTGTGCATGTGCACTACGCCTGACTGGCTCAAGTACCTGGACTCATAGCAGAAGATCCAGGTGGTGGAGGAGCACAACGAGGGACTGATTATCCTGAAGGCGGCTGGAGGAAGCCCCAGTTATGTATAAAACTTTAATTTCATCTGTCTCAGGTTTACTTTGTTACACAGTAGTACTATACTCTACATATGCAATCCCCACAGAGCTGCAGGGAATCCACTGAGAATGCTGTGCACATTGAACACAGAGGTGTTGTCTGTTTACAATCTCCTCATTCCCCTGCAGAATACCTGCACATCATTCTTACATGTACCCACACTTACATTGCCTAGGGCCTGATAGATGTTCTTTGTTCCGGTTTGTACCTTTTACAAGTACTCTTACCAAGGACTAGTTTTAGTCTAAAGCGAATAAATATAGTAGTCTACATATCCTTCTCACTTCAGTTGTCTTGTAAAATTCCTAAGCGTTGGCAGTCAAGAGACGAATTTCATGTTACATACTTTTAATCAACAAAATTGTAATATGCAAATTAGAGGAGTCGTGGAGTCGGAGTCGGTGGAATCCTAAACTGAGGAGTCGGAGTCGGTGGATTTTTGGACCGACTCCACAGCCCTGGTACAGACACACAAGTTGGCGATAATAGTACTCCAAGTTCCCAACTAGTGATGAAATAAAGCACATAGGGTATCATTGTAACTAGGAAAAAATAAGTAACATATTTTTAGATGTTTTATAACTTTGGCACTTGTCGTGAAAGTTGTGAAGGGTGAAATATGAAAAAAATGTGTATTTTTTTTTCACGCCAATTTTTCCCTATGAAATTAAATAATCTTTGAAAACCAATATTACCCAAAGAAAGCTTAGATTGTCCTGAAAAAAAAACTACATATGTATCACTCTGAAGGCATAAGTAATAAAAAGTTTTGCTGTATCAATAATGACAGCTGAAATGTTAAAATGGTTGGGAATCTTAAAGAGTAGCTGTTAGGTATAGGGTATCCGAGAAAAAAAACCACATATATCAGTAGCTAAATATTGGCTGTACTTACATTACATATGCATTTCACTGTCCATGTTTGGATTTCACAGAATTTTTATATAGTATTTGCAGAGAATGATGCTCCTGACAGATCATGGCAGGTTCCATGTTTGTCTGTCTCCTATGAAGCCAATTGTGATGTCATATCCTCCCTGCTTCCTGATGATTCCACTCATAAAAAAGATCCTAATGGTTCATGATCTGGACAACACTACTGTGCAGTGAATATTAACTAGCCATGTGGCTAGGAACAATAGCGGACTCATGCAGTATACTCTAACGGAACATGTGCCCTGTGATTTTTCAGTGCTGTGAGTTTATGCTGCTGTTACAAGCTGCTGTAACATGAGCCTGTAACTTCCCACTGTGAAAGCAGCCTTAGGGCGTGATAGGGAAATGAAGGGGAGGACCCAAGGTAGTGCAGTGGGGAGAAGCAGCAGCCCCAGAATGCTTTGCAGTATATGTTATGCGTTTTGCCGGCCTCCTTAGGAGCTTGGGAATAACCAGCCTTGCTGTTCAGCACACATCATAGTAAGAGAGATTTTTAACTTCAGTATTTCCTTTTTGGCTTCCTTCTAAACTGTTTAACACAGGAGAATAGAGGTTTAAATTAGCTTTTGCGGCCTGACCGTTACTCTTTAAAGGGGCACTATTGCGAAAATGATCAGTTGTTTAATATTGACTGCATAATTTTCTCCATAGCGCATGTGTTTAAAATATACCTCCTAACAGCACTTCTGGGCTGTACACATCTGACCTGTGTAATTACAGTACATGGTAATTACAGTACATGAGCTGGTTCTGACAGGGCATCCGAAGGGGACGGACTGTTATCTCCAATCTGATCACTGCGGTCAGCCTTCCATGTCTCCTCTTGCAGTGCTTATTTATTAGGCTCACACACTGTTATTGCAGACTTCTCACAGCTAAAAAGTAACTATATAAACGGGTTCTATTCCTACCAGCATCACAATATGTAGAGCCTGTTTATTTAGGTATGTCAGAAGTCTGCAACAACACAGTAAGTGCGAGAAACGGAAGGCGGAGAGCAGATAACAATCCCTGTCAGCTCTCCCATCAGGACCAACTTATGTAATTATACAGGTCAGATGTGTACAGCCCAGAAGTGCTGTTAGGAGATATATTTTAAACACATGCTCTATGGAGAAAAATATGCTGTCAATATTAAACAGCTGATGCTGAGGATAAGGGAATAGCATCATTTTCGCTATAATGCCCCTTTAAAAGGAAGAAACCCTTGGAATGCGAAGTGATTAAACAGGTGAATTAGAGATTAGTTGGAGGATGTTGGGTAGGCACATTATTTTTATTTTTCTCATTGATGAAACTGCTAAAATGGTCTAACTGCTGGAGGCAATGGTGTACATTGCCTAAGAGACAAACTCTATTTTATGCACGGTTTTAGGATATTATTATGTTTGTTCCTAGGTATTTTATCTAGCTGGTTCAAATCGAGACTATTGACAGGATATTCGACTTGTGCTTAAAGCCAGTGTTTACCATTTTAAAAATAAAAAAGTCGGATACTCACCTAAGGAGAGGGAAGGCTCGGTCCTAATGAGCCTTCCCTCTCCTCTCCCGGTGCCCTCGGTGCTGCGCTGGTTTCCCCCGTTTGCGTCCACCGCCGCAGGGACTTCGGAGGTCTTTGGGAGCACTCAGGCTTCCGAAGACGGGCCGCTCCATACTACGCACGCGCGAGTGCGTCATAGAGGGCGCTCGCGCATGCGTAGTATCGAACGGCCCGTCTTCGGGAGCCCGAGTGGTCCCGAAGGCTTCCGAAAGCTCTTTTCGGCATGCGGAAGTGGCAGTATTTGACCGAACTGGTCGAATACTGCCACGGGAGATCCTGCGCGGGACCGGGAGAGGAGAGGGGAGGCTCATTAGGACGGAGACTTCCTTCTCCTTAGGTGAGTATCCGACTTTATTTTTAAAATGGTAAACACTCACTTTAATTGATACTGGTCAAACACCTTTATTTTTCTAGGTACTTGTAACCGAAAACTATGTGGTACTTACAGATATAAAATACTAGAATTTTATATCCTATTTTTCTCTACAGAGTAGTTACATGTGATTCAATTACCTGTTCTAAAGGATTAACAAGTGACTTCACTGCCAACATATACAACGGGGTAAAACTGTGCAATAAACTGAGATTACACATACAGGTGCATCAATACTGCGCTATATTATATCCTTTACAAAAATAATACGTTTGTGACTGTCAAACCTAAAAGAAAGCTTAAAGCGGGTTTAAAACTCTGACAAAATTTTTAACAAAAACGTGTTTTCCTACTTTTTGTAACCCATGCAATTATCATATTTGCTTTTGTGCACAAGCATTATTATTCATTTAGACATTATAACGTCCCAAAGTTCAGTTAATTTATTTTTAAAGCTGCTGGTGCATTTTATTCATAACTGTTGTAACTCTGTTGTGAATGCAGCCACCAATGATTTCTGACCTGTGTTTCACCCCAGGACTCATCAGCTGAAGTCCTGCACAGCCAGAGAATGTTTACATAAATGTATCAAGTAAAGATTGTGTACACAAGATAAGCTTAACAGCAGTTCGGATGCGGGTTCTCCCTGCAGAATAAAGAGTCAGCCCTGTGATGTAACCCTTTGAATGCTGTTTTACTAAAAAAACATTGTTAGTATATTATATGCTGTAAATAATCTTTTAGAGCAATGAAGATATTCTGGGTTATATTCCGCTTTATAGGGATCCTAAAACCAAGTAAAGAATAAGCGTTTCATTTACCTGTGCCTCCTACCAGCCCCCTGCAGCCGTCCTGTGCCCACGACGGTCCTCAACAATCCTCTGTTCCCCTGTCGTGACTTAGTTTGGTTTTAGCGACTGGGAATCTGCGGGCGCCTGTGCACCCAGGGCCACGCGTATCCTTGTTCGGGTTCTCATCCACAAAAGTGTCCTGCGCAGTATGAGAATCGCACTACAAACGTTTTCTTTACTTGGCTTTAGGATCCATAGAAGTATGTAATTATACAATCGGTCCCTTAAAATATTGTGCTGTATACTGTGTTGAGTAGTGCAGTGTTGCAAAGTTTAATTCCTGTCTCTTACTCTTCTTAAGCCTGGTGCACACAACCAATTTTGATTGCCCAATTTTACCACTTCCATGAAGTTTGATAGCTTACCTACACAATCTGTTCATAGTATTCAAAATCTGTTTTGGACTTTTACATGGAAGTGGTACAATTTTTACAATCGTTGGACTTTCAAAAGTGGATTTGTGTATGCATCCTTTCTTTCCTCAGACTCTGAGAGAGCCCTAAACTCTGTAGGGAATGCTTTGTGCAGATGCACTTAGTCGTCTACATCAGAGTTCCCCAACCCTGTCCTCAAGGCCCACCAACAGTACTTTTTGCAGAAAACCACAAACATGCACAGGTGAGGTAATAGGTGTCTCAGCAGAGCTGATTAACCTCTGGATTTCCACAAAACATGCACTGTTGGTGGGTCTTGATCAAAGGGTTGAGGAACACTGTACCTACATTACAATTAAACTCAGCAACTGCTTCAGAGTGGCGGATTTCAAGCAAAGGGGGACAAAGTCTGGAGCTGTCTGTAAGCATCCAGAGAAGTTTTTTTTTAAATCGCGAGTTCAAGTATTTTTACAATTATTTCCGTTCTGCTTTCAGTCTGCAACTACATTTATTCACCTGTTTTCAGTTGCCACAACTGCAGTTTTAGCATGTACTGAACTAGACAACTGAAAGATTTCTTTATGTATTTTTTTTCCCCTACAAGGGACGCCTGCCACTCCAGTGACTCCAGCAAATGTAGCTCCTGTAGTAAATGACCCATGGATAGCACAGATAACCAGTACGGACACTCTAGCTGCAGTGGCTCAGATTTTACAAAGCCCTCAGGGACAACAGGTAATGCTTATTTTAAAGATATAGACTATCTTTTCAAATTGTGACATTATGACCATTATTTGGGGGGGGGTAAAAAAAAACAAATGTTATTAAAATTAAATGTGTACTTTTTAGGCCTTTTTAACACTAAAAACCTGAGAGTGCACAAAAAAAGGCATTTCTGTGTGCTTTCAAAGAAAAATGATAAAAGTACCTGCGCTTTATTGTGTTAAAACACTGTGCAGTGTTCCCCCAAGGCCTTTTGCACTGGGGGCTCGGCCTGTCTAATTCTGGTGACTGCCTGGCTGTCATGGATCTCCTATAGGCAGTACAAGCAGAGGAGGCCGGGCCAGCCAGCAGAGCAGTAAAGACTAATGAAGAGGGGCAGGACACTCACTCTCAGCTCTCCCGAGTCAGCAACCGTGTGTACAGTGTACAGCACTGCTTCCCCCTAGAGTTTGCTGCCTGAGTTACTTGATTCAGGTTTTTGTCATTGTAATCAAAGGAAACCAGACATGGTTTCCTTAGCCTTTATTTATACTTACTTGGGTCTCCCTCCAGCCACATCAGCACCGAGGCTTACCTCCCCGGCCCCTCCATTTTGCCACTTTAATTCCTGGTAATCCTGCCAGTTGCGGCCTTCTGCGCATGTGCGGCTCTGCCTCACGCACACCCCTCGATGCACTCCTTTCCTTGGCCGCCCATGCGTGGAAGGCAACGACTGGCAGTGTCAGACCAGATTACTGTGAATTGTAACACCACAATGGAAGGGTTGAAAATGACAGTGAGGGAAGCCCTGGTGTTGATGGGGCTGAAGGAAGCCCCCAGGTGAGTATAAATAATGGTCAGTGTACCATCTTTGGTACACTTTAAAGGTGACCACACCCCATACAATTTTTTTAAATATCTGTTCAATTCAAGAATAGCAATCAATTTTTCTGACTAATTAGTCACTATGTACCACACACCTATGTTCAATTTTTACCCAATCATGAATAAAATAATTGAAAGCTCAGAAAAAATTGACTGGAACTGTACATCAAGTAATTGACAATCCATCACACACCATACAATTCTTGATAAAGTTGGTCTGAAATTTCCAACATGTCCAATATCCAAAAATCGAAAAAAAAAACCTCGCAAAGTGATTGGATTTATGGAACGAAAACAAAGAAAAGCTCTTGATTTTTTTGGGAAAATTGAATTGAAATTATCGAATTGGTAAAAATTGCATCTTTTAATTGTATGGTGTGTGGCCACCTAAAGGCAGCAAACTCTAGAGGGCAGCAGCGCTGTACACTGAGAATACGTCAGACAAGCTTTATCATGGTGCCCATTAACCACCCTGACGTTTGATTGATTTGCGGCGCTCGGCCGCGGGTGGGTTTTTTTCACTTTTTTTTTTTTAATCATGATATCCCCTCCCTGCCGGGATTTCCTGTTTGCGCAGCCTGGCTTCACTCATCGCCATGGCGATGATCGGAATGACGTCATCGACGTCGTGACGTCCGGGGGAGTCCCGATCCACCCCTTAGGCCTGGCGGTGATTGGCCAGGCTGCGCAATGGATCTGGGGGCGGCCTCTATCGTGGCGCGGCAGCGATCGAGTGAAACACGCAGCTAGCAAAGTGCTAGCCGCGTGTTTAAAAAAAATTGTCAAAAAAGACCCACAAGGGGCTGAGCAATCCACTGTGGCGGTAATGGACAAGCTGAGCTCGTCCATACCGCTAAGGTGGTTAACAGTACAATTGTTTCATCAGATGTGATCTTTGGATGCACTTTTTACAAACGAAAGTAATTTGAAGGTAATTATCGATTGTTCCCATAAACAGGTTGGCTAGGGCATGTTTTCTCTTCAAATTTGATTCAACTTTTGGATCAACAGAATTTCCAGTTCCAATTGACCAAAGAATCGTTGATTTTCTCCAAACTCTGCACTGTACAATACGTTCATAGTGTTGAAAGATCACATCTGATGAAAATATTGTACCAGGGGCCAACAGTGGGGGGGGGGGGGGGGTTCCTGGGGTTTGGGGGAATTCAGGTTTCAGCCATTCCACAGCTTGAAGGATCTTTGGGATGGAGAGATAGGATCTGATGAGGCTTCTGTAGCACTCCAAAAGATTCAGCAACAGGAGCTGAGCAGGAAGGAGGAAAGGGGTGGAAGGGAGGAGGAGGTCCCTTTTACTCAAGGAGACGCCACAAACGTAATAGTGTTTAAGACCTATTGTAATAATAATAATAATAATAAAAAAAAAAATTGCAGCAGCAATCAGAGACCACCAGACGATAGCTCTACTAGGGGCAAGAAAAGGAGGTAAAATTAATTTGGGTGCTAAGTTGTTTGACTGCTCAATAAACCGTTAAAGCTACGCAGTGCTGCATTGTAAAAAAATGTCCTGGTCACTGGGAGGAGGGTGTAAACCTGTGCTCCTGAAGTGGTGAAACAGTTCAGCTGTGTACAATACAATTTAATGAAAAAAGTCTTTAAGGTTTTTGCAATTTTTCTGTTTTGTCCTGTCACTTCTCTCCCTCTGCGATTTTTGTACTTGTTTTATATGTGATTTTCAGATTGAGTTTTTTCTTCCATGTATACCAGTGAAGTTTATTTCCATTAGAATGTATCTAATTAACTTCAAAAATTGGATGCAATTTCCATATAAAAATTGCATTTTTTACTATTTTCGCATCACTGCAATGCAATGGAAAAAAGCTAGAGAAAAATGCAGGTCTAATGTGATGCCATTGAAATACATTAGATATGTGACGTACCCAAAATTGCAATTCTGCACAACACACACAATTTCTAATAACTTGTGAGCAGCCCCTAATAGAAGTAGACCCTAAAGTATATTTTTTGTCTGTTTTGTCTGTTTGTGATAAACTATAAAAAAAATTTTTTATTTTGTTTTGTTTTTTTACCTCATTTACAGCTTCAACAGCTGGTTCAGTCTTTACATGTGCAACAACAAAAGCCTCAGCCCTCACTCCTCCAAGCATTAGATGCTGGTCTTGTAGTTCAGCTACAAGCGCTAACCGCACAGCTCACAGCCGCTGCTGCATCAAACACACTCAATCCACTGGAGCAAAGTGTATCTCTCAGCAAGGTATGATGCATGCACCATGCTATCTTTAATAATTATTTTGTGTTAACAGCATATAACTTCAGGCTTAAAAAATGAGTTTCACTTACCTGGGGCTTCTACCAGCCCCATACAGCCATCCTGTGCCCTCGTAGTCACTCAGCCAGCCGACCTCGGGGGTCGGCGGGCCGCATTGCATACATTTTTACGCATTCCCGCTAGTGCAGGAACATTAACACATACATTTTTACGCGTTAGTGGTACCATGCGTAAATTTTTACGCATTGCACCACTAACGCGTAAAAATGTATGTTAATTTTCCTGCACTAGTGGGAATGCGTAAAAATGTACGCAATGCGGCTGCCAGCGGGGGACTGGAGCAGCAGTGAGTGACTACGAGGGCACAGGATGGCTGCATGGGGCTGGTAGAAGCCCCAGGTAAGTGAAACTCATTTTTTTATTTTGCTTGGACCTTCCCTTTAAAGAGACACTGAAGCGAAAAAAAATATGATATAATGAATTGGTTGTGTACTATGAATAATTACTAGAAGATTAGCAGCAAAGAAAATATTCTCATATTTTTATTTTCAGGTATATAGTGTTTTTTCTAACATTGCATCACTCTATATGTGCAGATTACACAACACTCAGCATTCAAAATGATTCTTTCAGAGCAGTCTGTGAAGTAATGACCTCTCCTCTAGCAGAGGAAAAGTAAACAGTTCAATTACAGTTGAGATAATAAAAGTCAGATAACAGCCCTCTCCACGACTATAGTTGGAGAGCTTAATAGCTTTTTTGCATAGAGATAACAACTGGAGTTTCTCAACTCTTCCTGCACTGGAAACAATTAGACTGATGTATCTGATCTTAATGTTTTTTTTCTTAGCTGTACTACACATACAAATCATAATCTCATCATTTTTTTTTTTCGCTTCAGTGTCTCTTTAAAGGTTGAAGTGGAAATAAAAGGTTGGGATACTTGCCTCAGTAGAGGGAATGCTCTGTATAGTCCAGTGGTGCTTCCTCGAAGCATTCCTTACATGGGACCTTTCATTAATGTTAAATATTACTCCATGTAAGAGTTGCTTGCTCATGTTATTTTTTCTCAGCGTAGGCTCCATGCTACTGCACAGGCATGAACTCTACTGGCACTTCTGCAGTGCAGCTGCGCTCTTACATGGAGGGGAGGGTGGGTGCAAAAAGAGTGTCTCAAACGGCAGCAGAGGGAAGCATCTGGAGGATCCAGATTTTACCCTCTAAAATGGTAAGTTTCTAACTTTTTTTTTATCTGGCTTCAGTTTTGCTTTTAAATCTGCCTATTGCAGTAGGTACAGTAGGTACTGTTCTGTTCAGTCCATACTGTACACATTTGACTGACAAAGGTCAGTTCAAAAATTCTATTCAGCCATTCACAAGCCTCAGGAATAGAAAATCTAGATTGGACTTTGCTAATAAAAAAAAAAAAAAAAGCCAGCACAGTTCTGGATAACATTCATTGGACAGATGAAACCAGGATCAACCTTTACCAGCATGACGGCAAAAAAAAAGTATGGAGAAGGCGGGGAACAGCTCATTATACACAACATGCCACATCATCTCTAAAACGTGGTGGAGGCAGTGTGATGGCTTGGTGGTGCATGGCTGCCATTGGCACTGGGACACCAGTGTTTATTATTGGTATGACACAGGACTGAAGCAGCCAAATTAAGTCTGATGTGTTCAGAGACATACTGTTTGCTTAACTGCAGTCAAATTGATTGGGCAGCGTTTCATGATACAGATGGACAATAACCAAAAACATACAGCCAAAGCAACCCAGGAGTTTATTAAAGCAAAGCAGTTTCTTGAAATTCTTGAATCGCCAAGTCTGTGACCTTCTGGGAGGCTGGTGGATGAATTTCAGGTTTGGAAACCCAGGCATCGGAGAGAAAAAGAGCACCAGGAGAGCCAATAGTGTAGTATATCTGGGAATTGTAAAGAAATAACTACTCACAAACGTCGGTTGCTATAGGCAGTTTCAGGCATGTAGTGAGAGACCATCGCCACGCAGTGATGATGACTTGGTTGGGTCAACATGAGTAGCACTCTAGGAAAAACAAAGGATGTAGTCGTAGAGGTAACCCCGGGACAGGGGAGGAGACGACCCATTTGTGAAACAATATGTAGTAAGTGGAGGTAAGTAACATAAGAGGTTGATAACCTCATGATAAGAGGTTAAGACTTTTATTAGACACAAATAAAGACATGTTTCATGGGACCTGCCCGCTTTCTCGGGTCAATAAAAGACAGTGTCTGAAATAAAAACATGTAGATGGGCTCACAAAAGATATTTGCACAACATTAAAATATAAACCTAGCGTAGACATCTAAAATGTACTACAATTTCCTCATGCTCGGGTATAGGGAACAGCCCCAGCTCAAAATAAATATAAACACGTATATAAATATATAAAAAGCCTGTATATCATATATTCAATTGTAAAACTAAAAATAGCATTAAGCGTTCAAATCATAAGCTGAGAGTTGTAATAGACTGCTAAAACATATACACATCTATAGTAAAATGTATTAAAAAACAAAAGCAAAAAAACTAAAAATCCTTATGGTGACTGTATAAAAAAAAATGTTTGAGTTGTGATGCTCCATTGATGATTAACAGTAAAATTGCAATATACTGTTTGGGTAAATAAACTGTAAATCTGCAGAGTTTATTCCATTGATAATAACCTCCTTGGGGCAGTGTCTATTTGTGGACTAGCTTGCAGTGGCTTACAGAAGGTTAAATTTATTTTGAGCTGGGGCTTTTCCCTGTACCCCAGCATGAGAAATTGTAGTATATTTTATAGTTCAATGCTAGGTTTATATTTTAATGTTGTTCATGTATCTTTTGTTTTTATGATTGGAGCCTATGTACAAGCTTTTATTTCAGACACCGTCTCGTATTGACGTGAGGAAGCTTGCAGGTCCTGTGAAATGTGTTGTCTTTTTATGTAAAGGCCCATACACACGTCTGAACGTTCCAAAAAATCAGACCTTTGTATGGGCCTTAAGTCTAACTAGTTCAGCAATCAAAGGGGCTAATTGTGAACATCAAACAGAACTCAAAGGCTTTTCAACAGAGCAGATTGTCCAAATATGGTGCCATCATGGAAGAAAAGTTAAAGCGGACCCAAACCAAACATTTTTTTAATTAAAAATATTTAGTTGCACCACTCTGACACATACAAAGATAAATAAACACTCCTTCAAGCCTATGATCATTTCAGTGCATGCTTTTCACCCTTCTCTTTTCATAGCTAGGGTTATACTGGGGGCAGCCATTAGCAATTCCTCCATTGCCGGACACCATCTACTCCACCAGTTTGCCGGAAATATCCCGGCAATTTGAAAGGAAGGGAGGGGTTCCTCCAATAAATGTAAAATATTTTATATGTGTCATCATGCAGCTGAAAAAAGGCTGCTATTTATTATAATTTAGAAAATAGATTTTATTTCTGAAATCTTGTATTTTTTATTTGGGTCCACTTTAACTACGGATGTACTTGGCTGGCACGCTTCAGTTTTTCCTGGCTAGGAGGTTGCTTCTGCGTGGATAGATCACAGACGAGTCATTCTAGCTTTCAGCCTATCTCTGATGGCTTTAAAAGCGGAGTTAGGTATAGGGCTAAAACGTAGGAGGGAGAGAGGCTCTTTGTGTGCCTGGTGGGGAATTCATATTGTTCGTACCAAAGCATTACTAAACCGCTTTTTCTAATGGACTCTAAATTTAGCGTTAGGGCCTGTACACACTGCTGCGCTTGTGCTGATTTTTAAATCGCAAAGCCTTCATGAAAATAGAAAAATCACATCGCACCAGTGTGTACAGGTCTTCACGATTTTCATGATTTTTCAAAAGACCTTGCGATTAAAAAAACGCATGCGATTTTAAAAGCGCAGCAGTGTGTACAGGCCCTTAGACCCAAGCAAGGCTACCTAAGGTAAGCACAGAGGTATGTTCATGCTGGATCCACATACCTCTGTGTGTTGTCCGTTACTTTTCTAGTCCCCCCCCCCCCCCCCCCCCCAGTCCCTGTAATCGCTCCTTGAAAATTTTGACTATTGGCGGATGTCAAATTTTCAGACAGGAAGAAGCAGGCTTGCAGTGATGTTCCCTCCCAGCACCCTCCTATTCCCTTAAAGGGAACCTTAACTGAACGGGGGGTAAAGAGTTTCAATTACCTGGGGCTATTACCAGCCCCCTGCAGCAGTCCTGTGCCCTCGGAGCCGCTCTGGAATCCTCCGGTCCCCCGCTGTCACTTAGTTTCGTTTTTGACGACTCGCCGGCCGGCCGGCCGCCATGCGTATTATTGGACGCATTCCCTACTGCAATTAGCGCTGTTGCGGACCGCAACGCGTACAAAAATACGCGTTGCCGCATATCTATGCGTGCGGAATGTGGCAACGCGTATTTTTGTACGCGTTGCGGTCCGCAACATCGCTAATTGCAGTAGGAAATGCTTCCAATAATACGCATGGCGGCCGGCCGACTGGTGAGCCGTCAAAAACGAAACTAAGTGACAGCGAGGGACCGGAGGATTCCAGAGATGCTCCGAGGGCACCGGACTGCTGCAGGGGGCTGGTAATAGCCCCAGGTAAGTGAAACTCTTTACCCCCGCTCAGTTAAGGTTCCCTTTAAGGGGAGTGAATAGGGTGGAGAAGAGAAGGAAATGGCTAGGTGATGGGAGAGAACATCACAGCAAGCCTGCCTCTTACTGTTTGAAAATTTGACTTTAGCCAAAAGTCACATTTTTTTTTTTTAGGGATGTGCATCCCGAATGAACATACCTCTGTGATTTACCTTAGGTAGCTTTGCTCAGGTTATGTATCCTTTTAACCACTTCAGCCCAAGGTACCGGAGGATTCCAGAGATGCTCCGAGGGCACCGGACTGCTGCAGGGGGCTGGTAATAGCCCCAGGTAAGTGAAACTCTTTACCCCCGCTCAGTTAAGGTTCCCTTTAAGGGGAGTGAATAGGGTGGAGAAGAGAAGGAAATGGCTAGGTGATGGGAGAGAACATCACAGCAAGCCTGCCTCTTACTGTTTGAAAATTTGACTTTAGCCAAAAGTCAAATTTTTTTTTTAGGGATGTGCATCCCGAATGAACATACCTCTGTGATTTACCTTAGGTAGCTTTGCTCAGGTTATGTATCCTTTTAACCACTTCAGCCCAAGGGACCGGAGGATTCCAGAGATGCTCCGAGGGCACCGGACTGCTGCAGGGGGCTGGTAATAGCCCCAGGTAAGTGAAACTCTTTACCCCCGCTCAGTTAAGGTTCGCTTTAAGGGGAGTGAATAGAGTGGAGAAGAGAAGGAAATGGCTAGGTGATGGGAGAGAACATCACAGCAAGCCTGCCTCTTACTGTTTGAAAATTTGACTTTAGCCAAAAGTCACATTTTTTTTTTTAGGGATGTGCATCCCAAATGAACATACCTCTGTGATTTACCTTAGGTAGCTTTGCTCAGGTTATGTATCCTTTTAACCACTTCAGCCCAAGGGTAATTTTTACATATTTGCTTCTCCCAATTATTCACCAATAACTTTATTACTACTTATCACACCTAAATGATCTATATATTGTTGTTTTTTTCAGGACAAATTAGGCTTTTAGTGGGTGATATTTTTGTGTAGTAATTACCTTATTTTCTATGCATTTTACAGAGAAAATAAGTGGAAAAAATATAAAAACACAATTTCTCCAATTACATTCATTATAGCTTTACAATAAACAGTGCTAGCTACAAGTTAAACCCACAAATGTTATTTGCTTATACATCCTGGTTACAACAGTTGGATTATGTTTCTAGTACAATGTATGTTTGTGTTTTTTGCTTTCTCATTGTGCACTATCGATAATTACAAGACCTTATTTGCAAAAAATAATAGTAATATACCCTCATGGCATACATATTTAAAGACAAGTTCTTACAGTAACAATATATGTATTTTCTTTGATATTCTGTCACTTTGTAAGTCTTTTATTTTGGTACAAAATATGCAAAAATGTAATTGGTTTTGATTCAGTTTGTGACTAAAAAGAATATGCCCGAGCTGAACTAGAGTTGATGCTAACAGAGTGGAACAGCAGTTACGATGGTGGAGGCAGATGTATTATTATAATGCCAACATGCCCCTTACTCTATTAGCCAATGTCTGAAAAAACATCCTTTACACCGCCATGAGCTTAAAGAGAATCTGTATTGTTAAAATCGCACAAAAGTAAACATACCAGTGCGTTAGGGGACATCTCCTATTCCCCTCTGTCACAATTTCGCCGCTCCCCGCCGCATTAAAAGTGGTTAAAAACAGCTTTAAAAAGTTTGTTTATAAACAAACAAAATGGCCACCAAAACAGGAAGTAGGTTGATGTACAGCATGTCCACACATAGAAAATACATCCATACACAAGCAGGCTGTATACAGCCTTACTTTTGAATCTCAAGAGATCATTTGTGTGTTTCTTTCCTCCCTGAGGGGGGAGTGCATAGCAGAACCACAACACTGAAGAACTTGGCAGCCTTCCAGACACAGGCTGACAAGTCTGACAAGGGAAAGATACATTGATTTATTACAGAGACTGTGATAGTACAAAGTGTTGCAGTAAGCCAGAACACATTAGAATAGCGTTTGGAACTTGTAGGATGATAAAAAACAGGATGCAATTTTTGTTACGGAGTCTCTTTAAGGTTTGAGACCTATCGGGCTAGGTCACTGCTAACCCACGCAAATTTGTGGACATCTTCGACTGTCAACTGTCATCTTCGTGTTTACCATTTATCTGCATCAGTGTTTTACTTCAGCTTACATCTGGAAATATGCCTGAAGAAGGGGACTAGATCCCAGAAAGCTTGCATCATTTAACTCTATTAGTTAGCCATTAAAAGGTATTATTTCTTACAAAAGTTGTTTTTTTTCTACCTATATGGACATCTTCGACAAATTCCTCACCGAATTATACAGCAACACCTCTGAAGCTTCTGAGAGGGATATATCTAACTTCCTAGATCAAACCACTATCCCTAAACTAAACCAAGAATCCTCGACCAGCTTAAAGGGAACCTTAACTGAGAGGGATATGGATGTTTCCTTTTAAACAATACCAGTTGCCTGGCAGTCTGACTGATCTCTTTAGCTGCAGTAGAGGCTGAATCACAGACCTGAAATAAGCATGCAGCTAATCCAGTCTGACTTCACTCAGAGCACGTGATCTGCATGCATGTTCAGGGGCTGTGGCTGGTAGTATTAGAGACACAGGATCAGCAGGAGAGTCAGGCAACTGGTATTACTTTAAAAGGAAAAATCCATATCCTTCTCAGTTTAGGTTCCCATTAAGCGCTCCCGTCACTGCAGTTGAAGTCCAGGCTGCTATTAAGACCCTTAAAATTAACAAAACACCTGGCCCTGACGGCTTTTCGATCCAATACTATTAGAAAATGTCAGATCTTTCAGCCCCTACTTTAGCTCGGGGATTACCGCAATTCCCGAAGTCCTGTTTTTGGCGGTTTTGGCACCGCCAATCTGCAGTGTGAAGCCGGCCTAAAGTGGAACTGAACTCCTATGCAGCCCATCAATTCCGCTTTACCTCCCTTATTAACATCAATTTTAAGCTACTAGGCAAAATATTAGCCCTACGATTGAATAAAGTCCTCCCAGTTCTCATAGATACCAGCTAGGATTTGTCCTAGGGAGACTGGCTGAGGACAGCACTAGAAGGACAATACTCTTGACCCGCTATTTACACTCAAAGAAAATCCCAGGGGTTGCCTTGGCACTCGACCTCTTCAAAGCATTTTGACACCCTGTCCTGGGCATACCTCAAGCAAACACTGAATTCGCATTTTTTGAATTGGATTAAGTGTATGTACTCCAACCCAACCACCTCGTTAAGCTACTTGGCACATAGCTCTAGCATGTTTTTGATTAAGAGGGGTCCCAGACAGGGCTGCCCCTTGTCCCCCTTGCTTTTTTATATTAGCTCTGGAGCACTTTGTGTGCTTCCTTAGAGACTACGATAATGTTAAAGGGGTAGATTGAGCAGGCGTGCATCATTAATTACTTATGTTCACGGACACCACCTTGTTGTTTTTAACACAACCTCATATATTAATCCCAAGTTCTCTCAAAGCCTATGAAATCTGCGCTAAAATATCTGGTTTGCATATCAATGTAGCAAAATCTAAACCTATGAGCATTTCTATGGATCCTCAATGCCGTAATAGCCTCAAGGAATCATGCCCATTCCTTAATTATGCAGTCCTTTTTTCTGCCAATTACCACTGTCTCTTGAAATCACTGTCATCACTGATGGACAAATGGACTTCAGCTCCCTTATCATGGCTAGGTAAGATCAATTCTATGAAAATGTCCTTTCTACCTAAACTCCTCTACTACTTTCGAACACTTCCAGTCAAGGTGCCTGAACATTACCCCTGTATTTTTTAGAGCAAATGACCTTTATTTGGGACCGTAAATGTCCTAGAATACAAAAATCGACAATGTTCACCCAGAAGTTTGACAGTGCCTTGGGCATCTCACGCTTATGTTCGTACTACCAAGCGGCAACGATGGCCCAATTAACTAGACTCTTCCAGACACAAGATGGCAAGCATTGCTACACGAGAAAATGGATGTGCTTACTCCTCAAAATAAATTTGCCTCTCTGGTCTTCTCGTCAGCTACTATGACAATTGCCAAGGATTGGGGGGAAAAAAACTCTACATTTTGGGGAAGTTAAATCTAAAATGAACCCGTACATGATCAATGAAAAATTGACTAGCATCTTCAGGGATACCCATAAGAAAGTTGAAAGAATCTGGGATCCCTGGATTAAATTTGAACATCCCTCACTGGAGGATACACTGATTACTAGCCTGTGAGATGGGCCCCCCTTTTCTTCTGTAATCTTTTTTTTCTCCTTTCTCTACATTTTCTCCTACCTCCCCCCCCCCCCCCCCCCCCCCACCCACCCACCCACACACACACTCTTTTTACTCAGTTTACACCCTCCCAGGTGCTCTGCCTACTCCCAGCAGGCAGAATACCACAGTCCACTAATATGCCAGTCTCCTCTCTATTAGACTGGCACTCCTGTCCACTTAAAGAGACACTGAAGCGAAAAAAAAATTATGATATTATGATTTGTATGTGTAGTACAGCTAAGAAAAAAAAATAAGATCAGATACATCAGTCTAATTGTTTCCAGTACAGGAAGAGTTAAGAAACTCCAGTTGTTATCTCTATGCAAAAAAGCCATTAAGCTCTACAACTTTCAAAGTCGTGGAGAGGGCTGTTATCTGACTTTTATTATCTCAACTGTTTTCTTTTTCTCTGCCAGAGGAAAGGTCATTAGTTCACAGACTGCTCTTGAAAGAATCATTTTGAATGCTGAGTGTTGTGTAATCTGCACATATTAGAGAATGATGCAATGTTAGAAAAAACACTATATACCTGAAAATAAAAATATGAGAAGATTTTCTTTGCTGCTAATCTTCTAGTAATTATTCATAGTACAAAAACAATTCATTATATCATATTTTTTTTCCGCTTCAGTGTCTCTTTAACTACATAATCCAGATAGCTGGTTACAATCCTCTGGAGTATAACTAGAACTTTACATTGGCTGGTTTACCCCACTCCCTGTTCATGTTTTCATCAGTTTAATTGTTCAACGAGTTTTCTTGTTTTGGCTTAGAATGGATGTATGTGGCCACTTACCAGTATGTCCTCAGCTTCTGTATCCCCTGCTGTAACCACTTTGACTTAAAGCATACATGTCAAACTCCGGCCCGTGGGCCAAATTTGGCCCTCAGAGCCATTCAATTTGGCCCTCAAGTGGTTTCCCCACTTTGCATTATGTTTGGCCCACTCTATACCATCAGAGATATAGCTATAGTGGAGGTGAACACCACCTGAAACACCTAGAACACCAGGGAAGCCATATAGGAAGGTAGGGAAAACACTAGGGAACTATATAGCGGAGGGTGGAGGCCTCTAGACACCAGGGAACTCTATAGGGGAGGGAGGACCTCTAGACAAAACGTAACTGTATAGCAGTTAAAGGGGGCAGTCATTAGACACCTGGAAACTTTATAAGGGAGGAAGGTGGCCAGTAGACATTGAGGTTGGCCGCGACTAGGTCCCAGTGTACAATTTCGGCCCCTTTATATTTGAGTTTGACACCCATGACTTAAAGAGAACTCTGTGGGGTTCTAAGATTATATGCATACAGAGGCTGCGTCTGCCTATACTGCCCAGCCTCTGTTGCTATCTCAATCCCCCATGCGCACTGCTGTCCCCCATAAATCGCAGCCGCGCTGTCGTCACGCAGCGGGCTGTGTTTACCTATGTAGTGTCACTCTCGCCGCTCCCCCCGCCTCCTGCATAGCTCCGGTCCCCGCCCGCGTCCCTTCCCTCCCCGCTGATTGGAGGGAAGGCATGCGGACGGATTTATTGGGGACAGCAGAGCGCAGGGGGAACTTAGGTCCGATTGAGATAGCAACAGAGGCTAGGCAGTATAAGAGAGCTTGAGAGCAATAACACTACATTTAAAACTCTTGCTCCTCTTTCACACCTGAGACCTTGTAACACTAACAAGCACCATGACCCCAGGGAAAGACAATACTAACAGAGCAGAATTTTAACATTCTTTACTGTTGATGCAAATTTAGTTTTTATCCAAATGCATGGTTTGAAAATGGACCAATCAATTTAATTCCAGGTTTAAACTGATTATTCCTTTTTCAAGCTGCATATATGTGCATAAAAATATGCATAATTTCAGAAGAATTTGCATCTCATTGATCATCCCTAATGGACACTTGCAACACTCAGGCTTTGTTTACAGTAGAGGCAGTTTTTGAAAAATTTAAGAGCTGACGTTTTTTTTTAAAGCGCACAGAAAGCAGCTACACCGTGTTGTGCTAAGGTGTAGTTCTCACTTAAGTGTTCCATGCGCTGTCCATTTTCAAAAGCGGTGCTTGAGCCATTTTAGGCCGCTTTTGCTATAATGGGAGGTATGGGAAAAACGCAAAACGCTCACAAAGCGGAGCGATTGCATTCGCATTTTTAAGAAATTTTTTTCCGGATCAAAGAGTTCACTGGGAGTGAATTACCAAAACGCTCTGGGAAAAAGCGTTGGAAACCGCTAACCCCCCCCCCCCCCCCCCCCCCCAAAAAAAAAAAAAACACGCCCACCCAAGCGCCGGGAATCTGACAGAAAAAAACGCTTCAAAAAACGCCTAACGCGAACGGAAGCAAAACGCAATGTGTACAAGGCCTGAAGGTGCAGCAACAGCACTGTTTTCTCAGCACGGTTTTATGACTGCAAAGTGAAGAGGTAAAAAAGCCTGTCACCTGTTTTGTTTTTTCAAACTAAAATTCATCTGCACTAAATTTGTCTTGCTATAAAAAAAATGCATATAAAAATTATTAATTTTATTAAATTACTGTACTTTCTCTTTAATGGACTTGTAACTGCCGAAAGTAAAGATTAATAGTGCTTATTGTGTGCACAGAGTTTACAGAATCACTTTTCCTATTCTCAGAAATTAATTGACCGGTTTGATTTTGGGGAAGACACTGGCCAGAGTGATGAACCAAAAAAGGAGACTTCATCAATGTAAGTCTTTTATATTTAGGAGTCTGATTCCGTACGTACCATATCATTTAGTAATTTTGTATTAATATTGTCATACTCTTTACTTGGTCTAAATTCAGGACATTTTAGAGTTCAGAAAATATTGAGAGGAATTTACAAACCTGCTACAAAATAATTCAGTTGTATGAATAGAGGACACTGATTTGTAATCCGGCGCTGTGGAGCAATTTTGGGTACCTGGAGTCGGAGTCTGTGGTTTTAATAAACTGAGGAATCGGAAGCCGGATGATTTTCGAACCAAGTCCATAGCCTTTGTAAAAATTAGACTAAGGAGTCGGAGCAATTTTGGGTACTCAGAGTTTCATAAACTGAGGAGACTGTCGGATGATTTTTGTACCGACTCCACAGCCCTATTGTAATCAACATGCAGTTTTCAGCTACCTCTCTGATGTCAGAGCAAGCACTGCATATCTCAACCCTTCTATTGTTAAAGGGCCATGACCATTAACCTTTTGGCACAATAATGGAAAGGGGTTCTTGGCCACGCTTTTCTGACGTATTAGGTGCAAAATGGTCAGTCCACCAGAGCACAAAGTGGAACAATAAACCGTAGTACCACAGAAATCTGCACACTCCAAAGTATCTTGCAAATATAAATTTTTACTTTATTGCAAAGAATCTTAACAGCATGTGAACATAAGCCGATAGTGACACTAGTGCAAGTGACAGGTAAAAGATAGGTAACTAAATATCCCCACAGTCCATCAAATAACTTGTCTGCCACAGGTAACGTAGACTGCAGTAAAGTGGATCAAGCTAGAGTTCCAGTCCTAAGCATCCTCTGTCCTTTACATTATGGCAACAGACACTGTCCTAGAGCTGTTTCGGGCGACCTGCCCATCTTCAAGCCAAAAATCTGTGCACTCTGGAGTGGCATACATTTAAATTTGCGGCTGCCAAATTTTGCAGCACGGGGAAGCCGAAAGATGGCTTACCCTGCACCTGCTCAAAGTCTGGAGTGGTGTTAATACTATTCACCCAACTCGGAATTGGGATGGGGGGGGGGGGGGGAGACAACTTGGGCAACGAACATTGCCAGGGGTTGAATTACCTAATTTTTTAATAATTTGAACTCACCGTCACTGAGCGTCCCAAATCATCGGCGCAGCCCTGTGCTGAAATTAGCTGTCTTGCCGGACTGCACACATTTTTGGCATTAAGTTGGACAGGTTGCCTGATGAAAAGCCGGTTATTTGATAGACTGTGGGGACAATATGTTACGTATCTATTACCTGTCACTTGCACCGATGTGTCATTACTGGCTTATGTTCACATGCTGTGAAGATTCTTCGCACTAATGCAAAAATCATGGAGGGTAAACTGGGGTATTCAACTTAAAAATGCAGTGCCAAAGTTAATTAAAATGATTTTCTATACATTTTATGGTGAAAAACGAGGGAAAAATACACAATTTGTACAATTCCATCCCCTATAGTTTTAAAATAAACAATATTACTATAGATAAAACCCACACATTTTATTTGCCCATTTGTCCTGGTTATCACAACATATACCGTAAATGATGTCCCTTGTACACAGTATGGTGACAATATATTATTTAGAAATAAAGGTGTATTATTTTTTCATGTTGTGTTTTTTGTTTTCTTGGTGTACACTACCAATGATTACAACTCCTTATTTGCATAATTAACCGTAATACACCCTCATGGCATACATATTTTTAAAAAGGTGAATCCCTAAGGTAACAATTTATGTATAATTTTGTCAAATCTGTCACTTATTTTTTTTTTTTTACAAGGGCTTTATTTTGGTACAGAGTATATGAAAATAACAATGTGATCGCTTTTCATTCACTTTGGCAGTAAGATAAATTCACATGACATAGGCCCCAACTTCCAAACTCCCCAAATTATACTCTCTTGCTTGTCATGGTTAAAATGATACCCTATATACATAATCACGTAGCGTTTGGGGCACACAGCACACTATTAACCACAAGTAGCACAATTTCTCTACAACTTTGCCTCCTGGCTCCCACACATCCTCTCCTCTGTCCTCCCCACCATCATCCTCTGGGATTTCAATATTCCCATCGATGAACCCAACGACTTTGTCGTGACCCAGCTACTCACCATAGCCAACTCACTTGGCCTAGTACAACACAACACCCCCACCCACACTGCCGGTCACAGTCTCGACCTTATATTCACTAAATCCACCACCATTACAGATCTTGACATCGCACCCTTCCCACCCTCAGACCATCACCTTCTCACCTTCAACCTCCTCACAGAAGGCACTTCCAAACTACCCGCCCACCCACCTTGTCGTTGGCAGCGAAAGCTACGCAAGCTCACCCCTAGTGTCCTTGCTGACCCCCTCCATGCCCTCTCCTCCACTTTCCCCACCCTAACCTGTCCTAAACTTGCTGTTGCAGCTCAGTATCGCCGAACTCTCTCATCATCCCTAGAGAAAGCTGCTCCCCCAATATTCCGCCACTCCTCCTTCACACCTCCTTCCACTGAGGAAGTCAACCACCTACTGCAGACTTCCCATACCACTACCTCCCCCCTTGACCCCATCCCTTCTGATTTACTCCACCCTCACTTTACGGATTTGGCCCCAGTCCTCACTACCCTGTTTAACCTGTCCCTAGGCACAGTCACCTCTCCCTCAGACCTCAAGCAGACCACTGTACTACCCCTGCTGAAGAAACCATCCCTCGACCCCTCACTACCCTCCAACTACCGCCCTATCTCCCTCCTCCCCTTTGCCTCAAAACTCCTTGAGCGTCTGGTTCACAAACACCTGACCCAGTACCTCAATGCTAGACCCACTGCAATCTGGATTTCGGCCTGCCCACTCCACCGAAACTGCTCTCACCAAAAGTGGTCAATAACCTTGCCCTAGCTAAAGCTGAAGGTAAATACTCCATTCTCCTCCTCCTTGACCTTTCAGCAGCTTTTGACACAGTAGATCATCTACTCCTGCAGTCCCTCCAGTCCATGGGCATTCACGACCTCACCCTGACCTGGCTTTCATCCTACCTTTCAGCCTACCTCTCCAACCGCTCCTTCATGACCTCCTTCAATGAGTCCTCATCCACCCCCAACCATCTCTCGGTGGGAGTCCCCCAGGGCTCGGTCCTTGGCCCCCTACTGTTCTCCCTATACACATCCTCCATTGGCAAGGTTATTTCCTCCATGGGTTTTAACTGTCATCTGTGTGCAGATGACACTCAGATCTACCTCCACACCCCTGACATATCCACCACTACCATGGACAAGTTCTCCTCCTGCCTATCAGCCATCTCCTCCTGGATGTCCGCTAGGTTCCTGAAACTAAATCTAGTCAAAACGGAATTTATGATCTTCCCACCCCGGCCATCCCTAAACCTTCCAGATGTGCATGTCACTGTTAATTCGCCTTACCTCTCAATTCCGCAGTCTGGGAGTCACCCTGGACTCCGCACTCTCCTTTACTCCTCACATCCAAAACCTCACAAAGTCCTGCAACTTCCACCTTCATAACATCTGCAAGATCCACCCTCTCCTGACCTCTGCCACCACCAAACTCCTCATCCATGCCCTCATAATTTCCCGCCTTGACTACTGCAATGCCCTTCTGTCTGGTCTCCCTATGACCCGAATAGCCCTGCTGCAGTCCATCATGAATGCGGCACGCCAGAATTATCCACTCCTCCTATCGCTCCACCACAGCAGCTCCCCTCCGTGAATCCCTCCACTGGCTTCCTATCTAGTCCAGAATCAGATTCAAGATACTGTGTCTGACCTACAAATCTGTCCACAAAACCTGTCCAACCTACATTTCCAATCTTACTCAGAGGTACACACCTAGCCACTCACTCTGCTCCTCCAATGAACTTCGCCTGACTGCCCCCCGCATCACCCAGTCCCATGCACTCCTCCAGGACTTCTCAAGAGCTGCTCCAACACTATGGAACTCCCTACTTCTAACCATTAGGGCAGCCCCCTCCTTCAGCATCTTCAATAAGGCCTTCAAAACCCACCTTATCACTCTGGCCTACCACACACACACACACACACACACTAAACCCGCAGCTGAACTCTGGTCCCCTACCTTTTGTGTCCCTACCTCTCCCTCTAGATTGTAAACCTTTGGGCAGGGTCCTCCTCCTTTTTGTGTCCTACCTGATCATGCACCTTCATTACTGTATTACTGTGCACCCATGCTATGCATTTGAGTGAACTCAAATTGCCTAATCTCCATGCTCCCATCCAGTGAGCAAGCATTACCTCGTACTCAAACTGTGCCGCGTGATCTGGTTTTTCTTGTATTCCTGTATTGTCATATTGCTGTAAGTCTCCCCAAGATATTGTCTGTAACCTAAACTAATGTCCAGCGCTGCGTAATATGTTGGCGCTTTATAAATACAGTAAATAAGTAGTGCCAATGGATTTTTCAAGGCCATTTTTTTTTCAATAAATGTAACAATGTCATTCTTTCTTAGCAAAGCCCCTGGAGTGTCAGAACATTCAATACATGTCATAAATGTTACCATTCTGAAAACTAGAGACACAGGCCTACTCAGATATACAGTTGTTTGCAAAAGTATTCGGCCCCATTGACGTTTTCCACATTTTGTCATATTACTGCCACAAATATGAATCAATTTTATTGGAATTCCACCGGAAAGGCTAATACAAAGTGATGTACATGTGAGAAGTGGAACGATAATCATACGATTCCAAACATTTTTTACAAATAAATAACTGCAAAGTGGGGTGTGCATAATTATTCAGCCCCCTTTGGTCTGAGTGCCATCAGTTGCCCATAGACATTGCCTGATGAGTGCTAATGACTAAATAAAGTGCACCTGTGTGTAATCTATTGTCAAAACAAATACAGCTGCTCTGTGACAGCCTCAGAGGTTGTCTTAAGAGAATATTGGGAGCTACAACACCATGAAGTCCAAAGAACACACCAGACGGGTCAGGGATAAAGTTATTGAGGAATTAAAAGCAGGCTTAGGCTACAAAAAGATTTCCAAAGCCTTGAACATCCCACGGAGCACTTTTCAAGCGATCATTCAGAAATGGAAGGAGTATGGCACAACTGTAAACCTACCAAGACAAGGCCGTCCACCTAAACTCACTGTCCGAACAAGGAGAGCGCTGATCAGAAATGCAGCCAAGAGACCCATGGTGACTGGATGAGCTGCAGAGATCTACAGCTCAGGTGGGGGAAATTGTCCATAGGACAACTATTAGTCGTGCACTGCACAAAGTTGGCCTTTATGGAAGAGTGGCAAGAAGAAAGCCATTGTTAACAGAAAAGCATAAGAAGTCCCATTTGCAGTTTGCCACAACCCATGTGGGGGACACAGCAAACATGTGGAAGAAGGTGCTCTGGTCAGATGAGACCAAAATGGAACTTTTTGGCCAAAATGCAAAACGCTATGTGTGGCAGAAAACTAAGACTGCACATCACTCTGAACACACCATCCCCACTGTCAAATATGCTGGTGGCAGCGTCATGCTCTGGGGGTGCTTCTCTTCAGCAGGGGCAGGAAAGCTGGTCAGAGTTGATGTGAAGATGGATGGAGCCAAATACAGGGCAATCTTGGAAGAAAACCTCTTGGAGTCTGCAAAAGACTTGAGACTGGGGCGGAGGTTCACCTTCCAGCAGGACAACGACCCTAAAAATAAAGCCAGGGCAACAATGGAATGGTTTAAAACAAAACATATCCATGTGTTAGAATGGCCCAGTCAAAGTCCAGATCGAAGTCTAATCGAGAATCTGTAGCAAGATTTGAAACCGCTGTTCACAAACGCTGTCCATCTAATCTGACGGAGCTGGAGCTGTTTTGCAAAGAAGAATGGGCAAGGATTTCAGTCTCTAGATGTGCAAAGCTGGTAGAGACATACCCTAAAAGATTGGCAGCTGTAATTGCAGCAAAAGGTGGTTCTACAAAGTATTGACTCATGGGGGCTGAATAATTATGCACACCCCACTTTGCAGGTTTTTATTTGTAAAAAATGTTTGGAATCATGTATGAGTTTCATTCCACTTCTCATGTGTACACCACTTTGTATTGGTCTTTCACGTGGAATTCCAATAAAATTGATTCATGTTTGTGGCAGTAATGTGACAAAATGTTGAAAACTTCAAGGGGGCCGAATGCTTTTGCAAGCCACTGTATCTTTTGTTGCTTTTAGATTTTCCTTCTTGCAATGCTATCCATCCCCCTACCCAATGACTGCAAGGGGTTAACAGGCTATCTGATCTTCGTGACACTTTATGCTACCATCTAGATGATGAAGCTTAAAGGGAACTAAGCAGCTCCTGAGTTCAAATAGCTGAAAGGACTGCCATGTTTCAGGAGTTCAAACCCCTGCTGCTTTTACACTGCAATTATCCAGGCTAGGTGTGAAATTCTTTAAGTGTGGCTAATGTTTTCCTTTTGAAGTAAATGGGGAAGACTCAGGGTTTGTTTCTGGTCAATTAAGTCTAATGAGGTGATTCCTTATCTGCCTTCCATAATCTATTGCTCTGTGTCCACAGTCCTTTCAAGGACGGAAGAAGTGCCTGTTTTAACCCTTAAATGTAACAAGATGAGGTAAAATGAAAGGTGTTTTTAATAATAAACCACATTTTTAGAATGCATTTGTAATTTGCTATAGAGCTGCCATGGGTGTTAAAAATGATGCTCGGTTCACTTAAATGCGACGTTGGTCACTATACTACGCTTATCATACCAACTATGACCATTTCTCCCAATAGCATTGGAACTCCTGCTATAGATATTGATAGAGGAGGCAAACTAACATAATTGATTCTATCTCATATGTTGCTTTTTCCTTCTCTATTTTTTTTATTTCCTGTGGAATTGTGTAGTATGATAATTATACTCTTTTGATTGTAAGGCACTCTCCTTTTCTTAGGAGAATTATGAGACGAGCAACCTTCCAGTCTCACTCTAAATTTTAAATTATCAATGATAGGTCCAATTATACTTACACCATGGTAAGAAAAACTTCCCCATACAACCTGTAGGGACGTTTTATTTGGGGCTGATGATTGGAAGGTTGTTTGTGAAAAACATCTCAAGGATGTACATGAAGATTACGTTTATCTTAACAATCCTTTCTACATCTTTATTGTTGGATTTGGAAGAGAGGGGAGAAAAGGAGTAAATGTATATCTTTCACTCCACGAATTTTGCTGGTAAATCGAAAGGTGTATTGACCTTTTTGCATAAAATACTTAATTTTGAACTCTTGGATACACTGAAAGATGAGGGGAGGTTTCTATTCTTAAAAGGGAAAATTCATGGTGACTTGGTCACAATTGTGAATATATATGTCCCCAATACACAGCAATGCAGTTTCCTGGATTCTGCCTTTTTCATGGTTAAAGAGGATCTGTAACATCAAAAGATCCCCTGGGGGGTACTCACCTCGGGTGGGGGAAGCCTCCGGATCCTAATGAGGCTTCCCACGCCGTCCTCTGTCCCACGGGGGTCTCGCTGCAGCCCTCCGTACAAGATGACGTCATTATTTACCTTCCCGGCTCCTGCGCAGGCGCTCTGACGGCTGTCAGCTCCGAACTACACGGAAATACCCGATCGCCGTCGGGTCTGCTCTACTGCGCAGGCGCAAGTTTCCGGCGCCTGCGCAGTAGAGCGGACCCGACTGAGATCGGGTATTTCTGTGTAGTTCGGAGCGGAAAGCAGCCACAGCGCCCCCGCTGGAGCCAGCAAAGGTAAATATTGATTTTACAGTCGGGTCTGTCGCCAGCTGTTCGGAGGGCTGCAGCGAGACCCCCGTGGGACAGAGGACGGCGTGGGAAGCCTCATTAGGATCCGGAGGCTTCCCCCACCCGAGGTGAGTACCCCCCAGGGGATGTTTTTGAGGTTACAGAGTCTCTTTAAGGGATTTGCGGAGGGGATAATGATTCTAGTGGAAGACTTGAATGTTCCATTGGAAATCAGCCTTAGATTCTTTCAACAGCGCATCATCTTTACTTTTCCAAACACTCAGAAAAATTAAGACACGTTTACAATTACTTCAACTGATAGATTCTTGGAGAATGCTTAATCCCTCAGGGAAAGACTTCACTTATTATTCAGGATTACATCAAAAATACACTAGAATAGACTGTCATAATAATGCAGAGACTTGGACAGACTTATAGACTCTGAGATTGGGACGACAATATCTGACCATACCCCAGTTCACACGAGATTAAAATGGGGAATGACGGCTCAAACTCAATGGCTCTGGAGGTTGAACCCAAACTTACTTTCGGATAAGATTAGAATATCTAATGGTGGCTATACACGGTACAATAAAAACGTTCGATTTTCCCGTTTATTCGATCTAAATGATCGAATTGAATGAAAGTTGAAAATATTTTTTTTTTTCGATCAAGAAATTCGAACAATTATCCCGTTTTTTCAGGAAAAATGATCGGACATGCTGGAAAAATCTTTATATTCGATCTAACGGAATAATCGAACTAAATTATCTAATTGAAAAATTGTACCGTGTATGGCCACCATAAGATTAAGGAAACCATTCTCAGATACTTTGTGGAGAATAGTACTGCAGATAGCAATCCTATGATGGTATGGGAAGCTCACAAAACTTTAGAAAACACTCATAAAAAGAACATGCTCCCCACTGATCTTGAGGAATTGCGGAAAGAAAGAGAACAGTTGCTAAAATTATTGTATTATAGAGCCCAATATATGTTCCTGATGGGAAAGAAAACTCTATACGAGGAAGGCAACACACTTAGCAAATTACTAGCTAGACTGCTAAGAAATAGAAAAACAGAATTGCAAGTTAATTGCATACGTAAAAAAGACCAGTCCAAAACCTATGAATTGTCAGAAATTGGTCAGAGATTTGCAGCCTACCCACTCCTTTATCATCTACCAATAGACAGGAGAGAATTTGAGATTTTCTGAGCAAACATGGACTTCGTAAACTGGAGACGGAAGATGTCAAACTTTTAGAGGAACGATTGACAGACAAATTTTTACTAGCTCTGAAACAAATTGCTACTGGGAAGGGCCCTGGTCCAGACGGCTTCACAACACTGTACTTTAAAGACTACCTCCTGCCAAAAAAGGTCTGAATGGCAATACATATGTGTATCTTGGCACTGTGTACAGTTAGATGAACCTATAAAATTTACATCTGGTACATCATATTTGATAGTATTTATATCTGTATGTAGCACTTCCTTATTCCTCTTGAAGCTGAAAGAATTGTGCCCTCCTCTTAAGCCTGGTTCACTCCCCTGCCCCTCCCTCCCCTGCTCTATGCCTGCCTGGATCAATTTACTTCTCTTTTCACAAACTGTAGTACACAGAAAAGACAGGGAAACTGCAGGAGCCTATCTTGTCATGTCTGTTTGCTATAATTTGTATTTCAGATGTCTGTCTGTCTGCCTAGATTAGATCACATGGACATCAGGGGTGGAGTTATGACATCAATCTCCCAGCATCCCTTGCACCTATAGTTTTGGGGAAAAAACTGCCCCGGGCCCAATTTCACACTGGAGGCGGGGATTTCAAGATTATATGTGGAATACTGACCCTGGGGGTGAGAAAATAACACTTTATCATGGGTGATTTTATATATCTTGGCAATTTATTAGGTTTAAAGCAAACTGTAATTTATAATGTAGGTACTCTTTAAGACATTTCAGGATATTTTATCCCCTCATTTTATCGAGGCATATAATAATATCACCACAGATGGGAAGCACTCCTCAAGACTTTTGACTGCCCGCATCACGGTGATACCCAAAGAAGGGTAAAGATCTATTGGCCTGTGAAAACTATAGGCCAATATCTTACTGAATGTAGATATCAAACTGTTTGCAAAAATATTGGCCAACAGGCTTTTACCACCCATTCCGTCTCTTATTATGGTGGATCAGGTAGGTTTTGTTCCTGGACAAGAGGCCAGGGACAAACCTATTAAGGTTCTGAATATTCAGCATTGGCTTTCTCGGCATCGAGTGGAAGGGATGTTCCTCTCCGCGGATGGCCTTTGATCAGATTTCTTGGGACTATATTACTTGGCTTCTGACTGACCTTGGCCTAGGGACCAATTTGATGAAATTTATTGGTTTACTATACAGTGACCCTTCCGCCCAGGTTAACCACCTGAGCGGTATGGACGAGCTCAGCTCGTCCATACTGCCGCAGGGGATCGTATGGCCCCAGGTGGGGTTTTTTTTTTATAAAAATGATTTTATATCATGTAGCTAGCACTTGGCTAGCTACATGTGTCCCCCAATTGCCGCTGGCACCCTCTGATTCCCCCCCCCCCCCCAAACGCCACCCTTATAGAGACCTCCCCCCGGAAGCTGCGATGGCGCAGCCTCTCAAATAGCCTCCAGGCGTCGCTATGGGGAGGATCGGGACTGCACATGACGTCATGTCTGATCGTCGCCATAGCGATGACAGAAGCTGTTTGGCGGAAGTTGCGGTTCTCACGGGATCGCGGCTAAGTAAATATAGCCAGCGGCGATCGGGGGAATCAGAACAGTGACTTGGGACACATGTGTAGCTAGCCTAGTGCTAGCTACACTATATAAAACAAATTTGCAAGAAAAATTTCCCAAAATTGAACGCCAGGGAGGTTATGGTGAATTGTGTCCTCTCTGAAAGATTTAATCTATGTAATGGAACAAGACAGGTGTGCCCCTTATCCCCAATTATCTTTATCCTTTCTTTGAAGCCCTTCTTGAACTCGGTGCGGGCAAATCCTTCTATTCATGGAGTGCGTATTGGGGAAAAGGAATACAAAACGGCAGCCTTTGCTGATGATATGATATTCTTTATCACACAGCCCTTAAAGAGAACCCGAGGTGGGTTTGAAGAATATTATCTGCATACAGAGGCTGGATCTGCCTATACAGCCCAGCCTCTGTTGCTATCCCAAACCCCCCCTAAGATCCCCCTGCACTCTGCAATCCCTCATAAATCACAGCCATGCTGCTGACAAACAGCTTGTCAGAGCTGGCTGTGTTTATCTCTATAGTGTCAGTCTTCTGCTCTCCCCGCCTCCTGCAGAACTCCAGTCCCTGCCTGCATCCCTTCCCTCCCTGCTGATTGGAGGGAAAGGACGGGGGCAGGGACCGGAGCTATGCAGGAGGCGGGGGAGCAGCTGAGACTGACACTACAGATGTAAACACAGCCTCACAGCACGGCTGTGATTTATGAGGGATTGCAGAGTGCAGGGGGACCTTAGTGGGGTTTGGGATAGCAACAGAGGCTGGGCTGTATATGCAGATCCAGCCTCTGTATGCAGATAACATTCTTTAAACACCCCTCGGGTTCTCTTTAAGGTGAACTGAGCACCTTTTTTTATCACTCAGGACATTTCTATAGCACATGAAAAATGCATGCCGACAATCTGTTTCATTATTAAAATAAACTTTCATTTTACCTTGTATTTTACATTCAAAGTAGTTTTAGTAGCCTGTTTCAGCAGGCCTGCCCGACCGTCCCCAACCGCAGAGACTTCAGGAACCTAAATGTTTTATTGAGCTAATTACCAAGAGGTAAACAATGCCTTTTCATGAGCATAGGGGGTGAGTAGTTAGGACTGTTTCTTCAAAGCCATTGTTTGTGTCAATGTGTCAAGATAGCATCTCTGACTTCTGTAAATAAGGAATGTGAGAAGGGGAGGGGGAACATGGCACCTTCTATGCCAGGAGAGATTCCAGTGAAAGAGAATGTGCTCAGTTCCCTTTAATCTCACTACCCAATTTTTTATTAGAATTTTCTAACTTCTCGGTTATTTTCGACCGAAATTTTTTTTTTCCGGAAAGTCATTTTGATTGAATAATACCCTCTCTCAATCCCCCCCCCCCCCCCCCCAACATGCACTCCCTCTGTAAGCAAAATTTCCCCTTTAAGTGGGCATCAGAGAGCTTCACATATCTTGGGGTTCAGATTCCCTCTAAACTGGCAGATATCTTCAGATTTAACTTTTGTTAAACTTATGCGATCAACTAAACTCGCCTTGGAAAATTGGGTGGGTAAACCCCGGTCTTGGTTTGGAAGAATAGCTAGTATTAAAGAACAAGCAACACCCATGCTAACCTAGAAATAAAAAACACATACATAAGTAGATAATACTAGTTCTAATTACATAACAGATGTATTGTGCTATCCACGTAATGATTCCTGTGAATTTTATAAAGGAAAGCAGAACATCCCTAACTCTTGTTTCCCCCTCCCTTTTCTTGCTTATTGTGTATTTATTAGATGCCCTCCTCCTAGAGTCTTCAGACACTCCCACTGAGGTGTATACTAGGAACTGCCCTGTCTTTTTTTTCTTTACTACTCCAATCACTGAGTCACCTCAGCTTTGCTTCTAAACACAAGTGAGCAGAGGATCATATTTCAGATACACTAGGCAGGGAAATAAATGGAAGAGGAGGAATATATTATAGATAAAAAGAACCCCCAACATTCAACTGTTTAGCGCTGACTACTAAAGGGCCAGTGCTCCTAAAGTATGTGATAAATCCAAATCGTAACAGCAGAAAAAGTTTTGCACGTTTTGGATGCAGGATTAGCATCTTTATCACTTAATACACTCAGACCAGTTGCTGTTGAAATTTGATTTGTATGGTGACAATACCGCTTTAAGAATTGTTGCATTGCCCTACTAGAGTTTTATAGCCTTTAATCACTTATCAGTCAGAGTTATGCTGTAGTCCCACCGAGTTTCACTGGAGAGAAACTGTTATTCTGAGCCTTAGACATTTAAAAGGGAAATACTGCATATACTTGAGTATAGGCCGACCCCAACTGTTACCTTAAAAAAACTGGAAAAAATGTCTGACCCAAGTATAAGTCGGGGTGGCAAAAGCCACAACACCACTCACAGCCATGGCCAGCCACAACCATATACTAGAAAAGCAGCATTAATTCAGCAGATTGCAAAAATAAGCCAGAACATAGGCCTACAATGGAGATGGACATGCAATGAAATGCTTTTGCAAAATTTAAGCTGGTTTAAAGATAAAGCAAGAAATGCAGAGCCACATAGTCATGTATCTAAAACTTGATATAGGAATGCAAGGATTCTCACCATTCAGTAGACACTGTTCCTATACATGGGGTATGCCTTCCAAGGCTACAACTCGAGATGACGTTAGCTGAGACCTCTTATGGAAATGGCAAGTGATGATGGACCACTGTGCGTAGAATGGGGGCACTGTGGGGGTTACTCAGAGTAGTGACTAAAGTGTATGCCACTTTTGGGCCACTTTTTTTGGCCAAAAAATTAGGCTTATACTCGACTATTTACAGTAACTGTCATTTGTAAGCTTCGCACTGTACCAACATATGATTATCACATGTCAGTTCAGGAACCCTTTATCACCTTCAATACTATGAGCTTGAAAACTTGGGAGGAGGAGGAGTGGTTAGGTAGCACATTGTAAGAAAAGCATATGATATATAGGACATCGAAAGTCAGCTGGCATGACTAGAAGTTTTGCTATAAATATGGTCTTACGCTATACAGTCAGATTGATAATTTTTTTTTAGTTTTCCCATAAAAAGGATAAATTGTCCACAAGTGTTTTCAAAAATATTTTTTTCTTGAAAGAGAAATTTTTTTTTATTTTTTTCTATAAAATACAAAGATCAGATAGAAACGTATTATTTAACCACCCTGGCGTTCTATTAGAACGGCCAGGGCGGCGGCGCAGCACATTTTATTTATTTATTTGTTTATTAAAATCCTGTAGCTAGCCTAGCGCTAGCTACATGATAGCCGCTGTGCAGCGGCATCCCCCCACCCCCTTCCGATCGCCTCCGGCAATCAGAGCAAACAGGAAATCCCATTCAGAACGGGATTTCCTGTTTGGCTTCCCCGCCGCCATGGCGACAATCGGGATGACGTCATGGCGTCGGAGGGAATCCCAATCCACCCCTCAGCGCTGCCTGGCACTGATTGGCCAGGATGCATATGGGGTCTCACTGGGGGGGGGGGGCCTGTTACGCGGCAGGTAGCTGCGCATCAGCTGCGAGCGGCGGCGATTGCATACAACACGCAGCTAGCAAAGTGCTAGCTGCATGTTAAAAAAAAATTATGAAAATCGTCCCACCAGGGCCTGAGCAATCCAGCGCGGTGGTACTGGACGAGCTTAGCTCGTCCGTAACGCACAGCTGGTTAATAGAGGTTTTTATAAGAAACATTTTAAAAATCATAATTGTATGGTATAGTTGTTCGATCTTTCAAATGATTCGATCAGGTTGAATTTGATCAGATTTCTCTGATTAAAAAAAAAGAAAAGTGTATGCTACCATAAGGACCAGGACCCACTAGCAGTGTTTTCTGTGCGCTTGCTGATCACCATCCATTTGCAAAGCCCTTGGGCAGTGCAAAGCGCAATTGCGATTGTGAAATCGTAATTGCGCTACCTGCAACATTTTCTGAGCTATCGCGATTGAAAGTAATGCTGGGGAAAATTATTCCTTTAATAACACAGAAAATGCTCAGCGATTGCTAATGGGTCTGAGCTCTTAGTAAGATGTCAGGAAAACTAGGCTTGTTTAGAAGCAGGCAATTCAATTGTCAGGATAAGTCAAAGTCAGACATTATATACTATATGCCTTGCATTTGTTTGTAAAAATGTTATTTAGTACCGAATCAGTTAATAATAAAGTAGTTTAAAGGATACCTGAAGTGACATGTGACATGATGAGACAGACATGTGTATATACAGTGCCTAGCACACAAATAATTATGCTGTATTCCTTTTTTTCTTTCTCTGCCTGAAAGAGTTAAATATCAGGTATGTAAGTGGCTGGCTAAGTCCTGACCCAGACAGGAAGTGACCACAGTGTGACCCTGACTGATAAGAAATTCCAACTATAAAACACTTTCCTAGCAGAAAATGGCTTCTGAGAGCAAGAAAGCGGTAAAATGGGGAATTTCTTATCAGTGAGGGTGACGTTGTAGTCACTTCCTGTCAGGACTGAGTCAGTCACTTACATACCTGATATTTATAACTCTTTCAGGCAGAGAAAGAAGAAAAGGAACACAGCATAGCTATTTGTGTGCTAGGCATACACATGTCTATCTCATCATGTCACGTCACTTTGGGTATCCTTTAAAAAAATATATAAATTGACAAACATGCTATTCTTAGGACTCTGTAAAGTCAATGCAGATGTTAGATGCATATAAAGGAAGGTAGTATATGAACATTTAGTATTTGAGTAAGTGTACTATAACTACTTTAAAGAGGAGCTGTCAGTCATGCCATCTCAGAAAAAAGAACACATATATAAGTAGATAAATACTTGCTCTACTTACATAACATACCGTATTTCGCGCCGTATAAGACGCTCCGGAATATAAGACGCACCCAGGTTTAGAGGGCAAAAACCAGAGAAAAAAAATATATATACTAAACCTGGTGCGTCCATATTCCAGGAGCGTCTTGTACATGTTACCCCTCAAATGTTGTCCTCCTGTGTCCCATTGTCTCCCCATGTGTCCTCTGTGTCCCTCATACATGCCCCATGTGTCACCCATGCATACCCCATGTGTCATCTGTGTGTCCCTCATACATGCTCCATGTGCCCTGTGTCACCCATGCCTGCCCTATATGCTTGCCCTATGTGTTGTCTGCGTCCCCCATACCTTTCCCATGTGTCCTCTGTGTGTCCCTCATGCCTGCCTGCCCCATGTGCTTGTGTCCCCCATGTGTCCTCTGTGTCCCTCATGCCTGCTGTATCCTCTGTCCCTCATGTGGCTGCACCTGACGTATGCCTCTGCCCTCTCCCCCATGCCTGTAATGTGTCCGGCTGAGTGTTACATGCCCCCTCCCGCTGTGTTCCTTATCTCTGCGTGCCCCCGCGAGTGTCTAATATGCCCGCTCCCCCGCCTGCCTTATCTCCCTCCCCCATGTGAATGCTGGCCCCCCCGGGTGTTAATCTGCAGCGGCTTACCTCTCCGCCATGCCCGCGAGGATTGGAGACCTCCTTCACAGCCGCGCATCTCGCTCTAGTGATCGGCATGTGGTAATGACGCAATCACCACATGCCGATCACTAGAGCGAGATGCGCGGCTGTGAAGGAGGTCTCCAATCCTCGCGGGCATGGCGGAGAGGTAAGCCGCTGCAGATTAACACCCGGGGGGGCCAGCATTCACATGGGGGAGGGAGATAAGGCAGGCGGGGGAGCGGGCATATTAGACACTCGCAGGGGCACGCAGAGATAAGGAACACAGCGGGAGGGGGCATGTAACACTCAGCCGGACACATTACAGGCATGGGGGAGAGGGCAGAGGCATACGTCAGGTGCAGCCACACAGGCAGGGAATTCCCGACGTGGCGGCGGGTCGCGGTCCGTATCGGCGGGCGTTTCTAAGTCGGGAATTCTCTGCCTTTGCCGTATAAGACGCAGGGACTTTTCCCCCCTATTTTTTGGGGAGAAAAAGTGTGTCTTATACGGCGAAAAATACGGTATGTATTGCACTGTTCACATTTTAATTCTAGTGACTTTTCTGTAGTAAAAAAAAGAGAAAATCCTTCTTAGGATTCTCCATTTTAACTGTGTCTATTTTGAAGCCAGTCCTGATGTCATTTCCTCCCTTACTCTCCTCTGCCTGATTGTGTATGCATTGCCCGGCCTCCTCCCACTCTTTAGGCACTCTTACCCAGCTCTGCAATAGAAAGTGCATTGTCTCAGCATGAGAAATATTGGCCGATCAGAGAGCAACAGAGGTGTGAGAGTGGAAAACAGGAGGGAAAGAGGCTTCAGCCCTATCAGGCTGCATTAGTTAAGTCTGAAGGGAAAGTAAAGAAGCAAAAAAAAAACCCTGCAACTTCCTTTGTACGGCAATGCACCAAATAATAGTCAGGTAAACTGGGGAATGATCATTTATCAACAAGAAAAGTAATAGTGATTTTTAACTTTTGGATTGCCTGGTTAGCTTTCTTATTGCTTGTTTACCAGATAAAAATAAAGAATTGATGTTTGATTTTATGCCCAACAGTTAAACTTTAAGCGGAATCTGAAAAGAAATCAAATTTTTTATACAAAAAATGAGGTTTGTTGTTAGTCATGAATAAATGCATTAAAACTTTAATTAACTTACCATTCTTCCCCCCCCCCCCCCCCCCCCCCCTACTTTTTGGAAGCTTAATTGTAAAACTACTTTGCTTTAGATTGAAAATTGCTGTGTTTGAGACATGTTTAATTTGATGGGTGCTAATGTGTTTATCAGTAGTTAATTTATTTAAAATTGTCTTTTTAGGCCTATTGCATCCGAGTCTGTGAATAACTCACTTTTTCATCAACTTGCTGAACATTTGCAGCAACAGAACCTAGAACATCTCCGCCATCAGTTCCTGGAGCAACAACATACACCAAAGGTGATTTATGTCGTCGTCCCCCCCCCCCCCCCCCCCCCCGTCCCCCCCCAACCCACCCACCCACACTTCATCCCACTATCTAGGATTCTGTCCCTAAGTTGTACAATATGTATTCTTTTTGTACCTTCTTTTTTGTTCATAACAATCTTATTTTTTTTTTTTTTTAGGGGGCTGTTCAGGAAAGGCTAGAGGTAATGTCTGAATCTGAAAACTCTGCTACACCATCCCAGGATGACAGCCAGCAAGCCTTTTTAGAAAAAGAGACATCTCTTCATAATTCACTAAATATACAACAAGAGGTAGTGTTTTCAACAATTTTTACGTGTGTGTGCGCGCGCGCACGTGTGTGTTTTTGGGTGTCCTGATTTATTCCTCATTAGAACTTGAATTTTTGTACAATAACATTTAAAAGATGGAGATCAGGTGGTATGTGCGCTCCGCAACACAATTAATAAAGTTTCACAATGAAATGCAACTAAGTGGATCAAAAGTTCACAGTACAATACATTTAGGTGGATCGCTATACAATTGGGTGCGTATTGACACCCTGCAAAGTATGTAGCTGTTTAAGTACAGCGCTCAACACCATCCTTGGTAAGTCTCAAATTCCCACAACACACTTCCTTGACATAAGTTACATGAACAAGAGTCCAGAGTCCACTCTGAAGTCTGCAATCTCAGGTCTCCAATACAGATAATAGGTATCACGCTCACCAGATTTGATGGCTGACTAGTTACGATCAGCATAGATAGCATATGATAGATGACATCTCACTTTCCTTTAGCCTTCTCCTTGTATGTTCCTCAGAATAGAAAACAGCAGTACATAGCATAATACTGTTTCAAAAGCGGGTACAACACACCTTCACCCATGCAGATGATCACCCGTGTGATATATGGCATATACACCTCAACCCCGGTGCATAAAATTGTTAAGGCTGCGGGCTCACCAGATCTGAATGCTGATCAAATGACAAACCAGCTCTCTGCACATAAACATTCAAGTCCTCTCCTCTGGCAGAATCTTCTCCCCTAATAGACTCAAGGACAAAGTCTTTATAGTGTAATACCGTTTATTAAAATCTGTAACAACATAGTGCACTCACATTTTCTGAATAAAATCATGCGCATGTAATCATAACACCGCCGGACGTCCTCTATGCTGCCTGTCTTGCGTCTCCCCTCCGTGCTGCGAGGCCACGCCCTACCGGTTTCGTCATATGACTCATCAGGGGCTCGAGCCCCTGATGAGTCATATGACGAAACCGGTAGGGCGTGGCCTCGCAGCACGGAGGGGATCAAATCTGGTGAGCGTGATACCTATTATCTGTATTGGAGACCTGAGATTGCAGACTTCAGAGTGGACTCTGGACTCTTGTTCATGTAACTTATGCCAAGGAAGTGTGTTGTGGGAATTTGAGACTTACCAAGGCTGGTGTTGAGCGCTGTACTTAAAACAGCTACAACATTTAAAAGATGATTTTGAAGTCTTTGTTCAGTTTTAATTGTTTAGTTGTATTACATGTATCTCCCAATATTGTTGAAATTAAAGGATCATTATGAAAATCATCAAATTTAAAACACATGTAAACATATACAAATAAGGAGTACGTTTCTTCCAGAGTAAAATGTGCCATAAATTATTTTTCTCCTTTGTTGCTGTCACTTAGGTAATCTGACATTGAACGGTTTTCAACTAGCCCATTTTCTCATAGGGGAATTAAAGGGTTTTATTTTTAAAATCACTTAGTGAATGGCAGTTGCTATGTCCAACTGCCCCAAAAAGTGTGCTGCGAGCAGGGAAGTTGGTTGGCATATTTTTTATAACTCTTTTTCATGCAATGTCTATATAAAGAATAAGAAGAGATTTGCTGAGAATCCCCCATGAAGATATGGACTAGTCTAAAACCTGTCGGTTCTGACAGGTTTCTACTGCCTACTGTAAGTGACAACAAAACTGGAAAAAAGTAATTTCTCATTTTTTTCTGGAAGAAAAATACTCCTTATTTCTACATGTTTACATGTATTTTGAAGTTTACAATTTTTTTTCGATAGTTGAACACATGGATATTTAATCTTATAGGACAAGAATGTTACAGAAACACACAGGCTTTCATAGGGTGTCCTAATTTTTTCACATGACTATATATATATTGGTAATTTCAGTATTCAGACTATATATATTCAGTTGGTAATTTCAGTATTCCCCCCCCCCCCCCATCTCTCATAGTATGTAGACAAAAAGACAAATAACATTTATATTGCGCTTTTCTCCTTGCGGACTCAAAGCGCCAGAGCAGAGCAGCAGCCACTAGGGCGCGCTCTATTGGCAGTAGCAGTGTAAGGGAGACTTGCCAAAGGTCTCCTACTGAATTAGTGCTGGCTTACTGAACAGGCAGAGCCGAGATTCGAACCCTGGTCTCCTGTGTCAGAGGCAGAGCCCTTAACCATTACACCATCAGCCAACTGCTGATGGCCAGTATCCCCCCCCATCCCTTATAGTATGTATGGCCAGTATGCCCCCCCCTTATAGAATGTATGGCCAGTATCCCCCCACCCCTGATAGTATGTATGGCCAGTATGCCCCCAGTGTATGAGGGCGGGGTCAGGATTTGTGAGGTTGCTGGCAGGGGGCTGATATGACCTGGAGTGTATGAGGGCGCCGGAGGGGTGGTGGAGCCTAGCGGTGGCGGATTATGTGTCAGACCATTTAGCTGCGCATAGAATTTCAGGCAATGCACATTTATGAAGGCTGCTATGGAGCCTTCTGTGATGACCCTGGGCTGGGGGCTGAACAGTTAATAATGTGCGGTGGACTCAGCGTATTGCTGATTGCTTATGAGCCAGGGGGCGAATCCACTTGAGTCCAGAGCGGCACACAGCTTCACCAATCGCTGGATAGCGGTGGTAGGCGGAGCTGTATGCTCTGTACAGCTCCGCTTACCGCCACCGTCATACCATCGCTATGCGGCGATTGGTGAAGCTGTGTGCCACTTTGGTCTGGACTCTCCCCTGCTGCCCGGCTCAGTAACAATCAGCAATATGCTCTGGGAAAACCGCAGCTACTGACGATCATCAGATCGCCTTCATATGAATCGCGATTTCGGTTTGAAACCGTAAAACCGTTCAGCCCTACCTGCTAGCAGTAAAAATGTTGCCATGTGATAAATTTCAGAATGTACAGTATATCAGGGAGAGGAAAATTTTACAATTGGCAATCAATAAATCATTTATAAATACCTGTGATTATTGTAAAAATGAAGCACCTTTTTCATTACATTATTTTCACTGCAGTTCCTCTTTAATACTTTTTTGATACATTTCCACTTTAAAAAAAAATTAAAACTAGAAAAAAGAGGATGCACATTCATTCTTATGTTTTATAACAATGCCTTTGAAGACATTACAATTAAATGAGGGTTAAAAAGTAAAAGGGCACTAAATCATTGTAGTGTACCAACTTTTGGTACAGAATTTTCTTGGTCTTGATATGATCTTGATATGAAATGTATATGAGAATTAAAGCTGACCTGTTTGTACTGTGAAAGTGAGTCTAAAAGTGAGCTCACAGTACGCTGTTCTTCCTGTCTAGGTATAATCAGTGTTGACATATGACATGATAGGATAAACGTGTATGTTTTTGTGGCACGCATACAAATGTTTAGGCTGTGTTCTTCTTTTCTGACTGAAAGAGTTAACACTTAGGTATGCAAGTGACTGTTTCTCTCCAGTTCAGACGTAGTCTGAATATACGGTAGGTAACCCTCACTGATGAGGAATTACAGCCACAAAATTATTTCCTGCAGCAAACTTCTGCTGAGAGCAGGGAATAGACAAAAAAAGGACGAAATTTGAAAAACACCAGGTATAACGTGTATATACAGAAGTGCATAATTTCTATTTAAATGTGACATTATGTGGTTTTTCAAATTATGAACTCAGATAGAATGTGATGGTTGTGTATTGGCCAGGCAGTGTAGATATAGATTTATCCAAGCAGTATTGGTTCTATACCTTTCAGAATACCTATGTAGCCTAGCCTAGCCTGCCCTTAATTTACCACAGCAGATGCATTATTCTGCTTTTCTTTGTTATAGACAAAAAGGTCAATGGTTCATAGATTTTGGGCTAGAACTATGTCAGACCATGTGAAAGACAGCTGAAAACCTAAATTTTCAGCTTTTAAACCACCACAAATAGGGGTAGGAGGGTAGCTGCAATTTTTTAACTAATCTGTTTATTTGCAGCTCCGGGTCTTAAAATTTTTTTTTGCCAAGGTGAAATCCGATTGCTCCTTTTGCAAGCTGCATAGATTTGTGTAGAAAATTTGTACAGTCCTGTATCGTCCTGGTGCCCTCCATAACCGCACTGGGTCCCTCTGAACATATTCGACAAGAGCTCATCAAATATGTTCTTATGGCCACACTTGTCCGTGCACGACTGTACTGTACGAGTATGGTCTGTACATGTCAAGTAGCACAAAGTCGCTTGTGCACTCGTTTTTCCTCTATGCATGAGCAGCGTCATGGTCCTGGGCATGCGCAAACCGTACTTGCGCAGGTGCAGTGTGCCTGCAGTCATTTACAAACAGGAGCGCAGCCATGAAGTACAAGAGAGTTCCAAGCAGCAGCAGTGGGAACCAGAAGGGTATAGGAAGCCTCTGGACTATCCAGAGGCTTTCTTCTACTTGGGTAAGTGTCTAATGAAACCATTTTGGCCCATATGCAATTCACTTTTTCTCCCAGGTGATAATTACAAACTTCAGCCAGATAGAAGAAGTTGCGATCACAATCCTGATCTCAGCATGAGTATAGGATTTCCCTGCAAAGAATTCAAATATAGTGCAATATTGTTTTCAATGAACCACCTCGTGATTCACTCCACACAACTGTGCAAGGGATAACCTCCACCACCGAAACAGAGGAAACAGGGGTATTTTCCACCCCCTTGTGAGTCTCACTCACCAGAAACTTTCTTGTTATTTCAGCATATAAGCCCTCCAATCTGGGCAACAACCATATAGGACCTTTAGATATAAAAGAGCGGGACTCGCATAGTGTAAAAAACCTTCCACTTTTAATGCTAAAACCTTAATAAAATATGCGTACCAGATAGAAGTTATCACAAGCGTTCATCTATGGTGCCAGCACCGCCGCGGTCGGATCTCTGCTGCACTCCACAGTCCCCGCTGGATCACTTCCTCATTCCGTCCCTCGTGACTCCTTAGCCATGCCCCTGATGAGTCAAATGACGAAACGCGTAGGGCGGAGCTAAGGAGTCACGAGGGACGGAATGAGGAAGTGATCCAGCGGGGACTGTGGAGTGCAGCAGAGATCCGACCGCGGCGGTGCTGGCACCATAGATGAACGCTTGTGATAACTTCTATCTGGTACGCATATTTTATTAAGGTTTTAGCATTAAAAGTGGAAGGTTTTTTACACTATGCGAGTCCCGCTCTTTTATATCTAAAGGTCCTATATGGTTGTTGCCCAGATTGGAGGGCTTATATGCTGAAATAACAAGAAAGTTTCTGGTGAGTGAGACTCACAAGGGGGTGGAAAATACCCCTGTTTCCTCTGTTTCGGTGGTGGAGGTTATCCCTTGCACAGTTGTGTGGAGTGAATCACGAGGTGGTTCATTGAAAACAATATTACACTATATTTGAATTCTTTGCAGGGAAATCCTATACTCATGCTGAGATCAGGATTGTGATCGCAACTTCTTCTATCTGGCTGGATTCTAACAGAAGAGTGTGTACTCAAGTAAAAGTTTGCGGATCCCCTATACAACATTGGTGACGTTTTGTGCTATATATATAGATCTGATCCGAAGTGCTGTGGAGCGCAGTCTTTTCTTTGCCTTTTGGGGGCATTTGGATAATTTCAAACTTGCCAATAAAATGCCTTTTATACCACAAACAAGCAAAAAAAATACTCAAAAGAATTTCGATACTACATTTTAACCATATTTTTGGTACTTTTTCCATTGCAAAGTGCCGAAAAGTTATTCTAAATTGAACATGAAAAATTATCTCTAAGCAGAAAAAGTTAATTGCATATTTTCTCCTTACAGGTTTGCTTTAAGTTTTCAAAAATTAAATAAAGTTGTCCAAAAATAATACAATTACCTATAAAGTGCAACTCCATTTTTGTTAAAAGTGCAGATAACGCATCATCACAACTCAATCTAGTATATTAGTTAACCATATTAAAAACGCCTTTCTATTGCAGTGTGCAATGTGTGATATCTTTCTAAGGCAGCAATACACTGTTCAGTGTACAAGACTTCCCAGAATTGTCACCTGTCATTGGTTTGCTGCTTTTCCGGAAGCCTGCACAAAGTAATATTTTTCAGAATATTCCTGCACTGTGTTTAGGTGACCTGGGCAATGCAATTGTACACCTAAAGGGTGCCAGTTTTTTCTTTTTCACATTTCTGGGACTAATCACTTCTGATTACCATTTCCTATTAGGTATAAATACTTCAGTAGCTCCAGAACAGTAACAGGTTGAGTCTCTGCAATACAACTTTGCAAATCCTTGCTGTATGTATAGCTGAACTAGTGATGATTTACCGTATTTTTCGCCATATAAGACGCACTTTTTCTTCCCAAAAAATAGGGGGGAAAAGTCCCTGCGTCTTATACGGCAAAGGCAGGGAATTCCCGACTTAGAAACGCCCGCCGATACGGACCGCGACCCGCCGCCACGTCGGGAATTCCCAGCCTGTGTGGCTGCACCTGACGTATGCCTCTGCCCTCTCCCCCATGCCTGTAATGTGTCCGGCTGAGTGTTACATGCCCCCTCCCGCTGTGTTCCTTATCTCTGCGTGCCCCTGCGAGTGTCTTATATGCCCGCTCCCCCGCCTGCCTTATCTCCCTCCCCCATGTCTTGGCTGGCCCCCCCGGGTGTTAATCTGCAGCGGGCTTACCTCTCCGCCATGCCCGCGAGGATTGGAGACCTCCTTCACAGCCGCGCATCTCGCTCTGGTGATCGGCATGTGGTAATGACCCAATCACCACATGCCGATCACTAGAGCGAGATGCGCGGCTGTGGAGGAGGTCTCCAATCCTCGCGGGCATGGCGGAGAGGTAAGCCCGCTGCAGATTAACACCCGGGGGGGCCAGCCAAGACATGGGGGAGGGAGATAAGGCAGTCGGGGGAGCGGGCATATTAGACACTCGCAGGGGCACGCAGAGATAAGGAACACAGCGGGAGGGGGCATGTAACACTCAGCCGGACACATTAAAGGCATGGGGGAGAGGGCAGAGGCATACGTCAGGTGCAGCCACATGAGGGACAGAGGATACAGCAGGCATGGGGGACACAGGACACATGGGGGACACAGGACACATGGGGGACACAGGACACATGGGGGACACAGGACACATGGGGGACACAGGACACATGGGGGACACAGGACACATGGGGGACACAGGACACATGGGGGACACAGGACACATGGGGGACACAGGACACATGGGGGACACAGAGGACGCATGGGGCAGGCATGAGGGACACATGAGGCAGGCATAGGTGACACAGAGGACACATGGGGGACACAAGCACATGGGGCAGGCATGAGGGACACACAGAGGACACATGGGACATGCATGGTTGCCACAAAGGACACATGGGAAAGGTATGGGGGACTCAGACAACACATAGGGCAAGCATATAGGTCAGGCATGGGTGATACAGGGCACATGGAGCATGTATGAGGGACACAGATGACACATGGGGTATGCATGGGTGACACATGGGGCAGGTATGGGGGACACAGAGGACACATGGGGCAGGCATGGGTGACACATGGGGCATGTATGAGGGACACAGAGGACACATGGGGCAGGTATTGGGGACGCAGAGGACACATGTCGAGACAATGGGACACAGGAGGACAACATTTGAGGGGTAACATGTACAAGACTCTCTTGGAATATGGACGCACCAGGTTTAGTATATATATTTTTTTTCTCTGGTTTTTGCCCTCTAAACCTGGGTGCGTCTTATATTCCGGAGCGTCTTATACGGCGCGAAATACGGTAGATTGTTTTTATGTAATAAAATTATTTTTTAAAATAAAGGATCAGCACTCTAAACATTTTAATAATTAATACAAGGATGCTTTGATTGCAGAGGTTAATCTTCTGTCTGTTTTGTTGGCTTGACATGCTGCAACACTCCTGACAGACAACAGGCAAATCTGCCGTAAGGTGGCCATTAACAATACAATTCTCTGGATGATTGTTCTTCCGATTATATTGTAATATTGATTGGAAATAATAGTTCTGGCCCACTAACGGAAGTATAGTGTACTGGTTAAGGGCACCGCTTTTGAAATGGAAGACCAGGATTTGAATCCTGGTTAGGGTCAGTACCTCTTCAGTAAGGAGTTCAAGGCAAGACTCCCTAACACTGCAGGGTAGCCTCTTGAGTGTGTCCCAGCTTTGAGTCCAATAAAAAGCAAGAGGAAAAAGCGCCCATATAAACAGCACCAAACCAATAAATAATAAAAAATTATATAAATCTTTATTGGGAACAAAAAACTTCAACAATAAAATAAATTAAAATCGCCAAAAAGGTGAAACAGTGCAGCCCACAAAATATTAGGGGTATATCAGTCATACAATAACATGTCCTCAAACCTCAAATAAATTACACTTGAACAGTGAATGTAGTTATAGTTAAATGACAATAAATCACAGTGCCACAATGGGAGCATACAAAACCGTAAAGTGCATCCAAACTAACAGCGTATGCTGAAAAATATATTTAGACAAGTGTCCTAAACCCAATAAGGTTCCCTATAAGGGAATGAAGTAAAGTACTGCCGTGCAAGAGAAAGAGAAAAGCCAAAGTAGGACTTATGTGAGAGAGGAGGAGAGGACAAGAGGAAGCACCACCACTGCCAATCACCCTTATAGGGAACCTTATTGGGTTTAGGACACTTGTCTAAATATATTTATTTTTCAGCATATGCTGTTGGTTTGGGTGCACTTTACTGTTTAGTATACTCCCATTGTGGCACTGTGATTAAAAAATGGTGCCTTGCTCTCCTTAGATACTGAATTGTATGCAGTCACTTGGTCCTGGTTGGAAAGGGTGCTGGTGAAGATGGGATTGATGAACTCCTCTATTATTTGCAGACGACATCCTGATCTTCCTCCACGATCCCATAACTCAGCTCCAGACTATCCTTCAGGCCATCTCGGAGATAGGGCAAGAGTCGGGATTTAAAGGACTTCCGAGGCCAAAATCCGGCCCCCAAATGTAAAAAAAAGTTATCTACCTGTATGACTTTCTAAGGCACGGAGGACGCCGTCCGCGCCCTCCGTGCCGTTCCGCCGGGTCCCCGCCTCTCAATACGACCCCGAATGGCTCCCGACCCCACGGCCAGGGTCGGGCTCTGCTGCCTGTATAAAGATGGCCGCCGACCCTGGCCGCGGCTGCGCACTCCGCATGGCCGCTACTGCGGCTGCGCAGCACTAGGGCCAACCCCCCGATCCACGCAACAGGCTGTTTCCTGTAGCGTGGATCGGGGGGTTGGCCCTAGTGCTGCGCAGCCGCAGTAGCGGCCATGCGGAGTGCGCAGCCGCGGCCAGGGTCGGCGGCCATCTTTATACAGGCAGCAGAGCCCGACCCTGGCCGTGGGGTCGGGAGCCATTCGGAGTCGTATTGAGAGGCGGGGACCCGGCGGAACGGCACGGAGGGCGCGGACGGCGTCCTCCGTGCCTTAGAAAGTCATACAGGTAGATAACTTTTTTTACATTTGGGGGCCGGATTTTGGCCTCGGAAGTCCTTTAAGATCAACGAGTCCAAAAGCGAATAATTTATCTATCTCGTAAGGCAGATATCCCAAATGATCATTCACTACCAGTTAAAATAGCGCATCATAAAATTACCTACTTAGTTACATAATTACAGTTATTTTAGTTGAAAAAAGACATACGTCCATTGAGTTCAACCAGTACAAAGTACAACTCCAGCCTGCTCCCTCACATATCCCTGTTGATCCAGAGGAAGGCGAAAAAACCCTTACAAGGCATGGTCCAATTAGCCCCAAAAGGGAAAAATTCCTTCCCGACTCCAGATGGCAATCAGATAAAATCAGATCAATCAGATAAAATCCCTGGATCAACATCATTAGGCATTACCTAGTAATTGTAGCCATGGATGACTTTCAACGCAAGGAAAGCATCTAAGACCCCTTTAAATGCAGGTATAGAGTTTGCCATAACGACTTCCTGTGGCAATGCATTCCACATCTTAATCACTCTTACTGTAAAGAACGCTTTCCTAAATAAATGGCTAAAACGTTTTTCCTCCATGCGCAGATCATGTCCTCTAGTCCTTTGAGAAGGCCTAGGGACAAAAAGCTCATCCGCCAAGCTATTATATTGCCCTCTGATGTATTTATACATGTTAATTAGATCTCCTCTAAGGCGTCTTTTCTCTAGACTAAATAAACCCAGTTTATCTAACCTTTCTTGGTAAGCGAGACCTTCCATCCCACGTATCACTTTTGTTGCTCGTCTCTGCACCTGCTCTAAAACTGCAATATCTTTTTTGTAATGTGCCCAGAACTGAATTCCATATTCCAGATGTGACCTTACTAGAGAGTTAAACAGGGGCAATATTATGCTAGCATCTCGAGTTTTTATTTCCCTTTTAATGCATCCCAAAATTTTGTTAGCTTTAGCTGCAGCGGCTTGGCATTGAGTACGATTATTTAACTTGTTGTCGATGAGTACTCCTAAGTCCTTCTCCAAGTTTGATGTCCCCAACTGTATCCCATTTATTTTGTATGGTGCTAGACCATTGGTACGACCAAAATGCGTGACTTTACATTTTTTAACATTGAATTTCATCTGCCATGTATGTGTCCATATAGCCATCCTATCCCGATCCTGTTGCAATATGACACTATCTTCCTGAGAGTTGATGATTCTGCACAATTTTGTTATCGTCTGCAAAAATGGCAACATTGCTCACTACTGCATCTACTAGGTCATTAATAAATAAATTGAAGAGCACTGGACCCAGTACAGACCCCTGTGGGACCCCACTGCTAACAGTCTCCCATTTTGAGTATGATCCATTGACCACAACTCTTGTTTTCTGTCCATTAGCCAGTTCCCTATCCATGCACACAGACTCTTCCCTAGTCCTTGCATCCTCAACTTTTGCACCAGACTTTTGTGGGGAACAGTGTCGAAGGCATTTGCAAAGTCCAAGTATATCACATCTACAGCATTCCCAATATCCATATTAGCATTCACTACCTCATAAAAGCTGAGCATGTTAGTCAAACAGGACCTGTCTTTAGTAAACCCATGTTGGTGCTGAGAAATAAGAATATTTTCTACTATAGATATACTTAGGTATATATATATATATATAGGAAAAAAAACCAAATTCCCTATATGATTTAAACTACCCTCCTTTGATCAAATCGATTCTAGACCAGCTAAATAGATGGAATAGCCTTCCATTGGGGCTTATGGGCAAAGCTTTTATACATACCTGGGGCTTCTTCCAGCCCCATAAGCCTGGATCGCTCCCACGCCGCCATCCTCCACTTCCTGTATCGGCGGTACCGGGTCCTGTCACTTCCGGCAGACGCGGCCAATTGTCCGCATCACAGGGGCTCCCTCCATACATGTACGCATGCGGCTGCGTAGTAGGCAGCCTCACTCGTACGTATAATGTAGGGAGCCCCGTGTGATACGGACAATTGGCCGCGTCTGCCGGCCGACTGGCGGTAATGACGGGACCCGGTACCGGCGGATCCAGCCAGCAGAGGACGGCGGCGTGGGAGCGATCCGTATGGGGCTGGAGGAAGCTCCAGGTATGTATAAAAGCTTTCCCCCAACGTCTCTGGTTCCCTTTAAGGAGGAACTTTCTCTATTACACAAAGAACTAAAAACAAAATATTTTTTCAAGAAGTGGAGACCTTTTATTGAAAAAAACATTATCTGCACATGATAGTCAAAAGTTCATGACACCATTTAGATTTACTACTTGGAATTGTACAGAACATATTATGGGTACTCTGGGGAGTTTAGACCTTGAGCAACCTAATCGCCAATGATACATCCTGAGAAATAGATCATACAAATGTTTGCTTGGCATTTGCTAATTTTCTTATATTTTCAATTTGATGGAAGGGCTCGGAGCGGGGTGCAACAGAGGACAACTTTCTAAGAGAGAAACAGGAGGGGATGCTAGATGTTTGAGGGGTGGGAGGTAGGGAGTTGTTAAAGGTAAAAAGTAAAATAGTTACTTACATGCTTATGTTTTTCACAAATGTTATGTAATGGATAGTAAGATGTTCCCAAAGCTTTGATGTTCATGATATTTCGTGACTATTTTTTGAAAAACCTAATAAAATGTTTGATTTTTTAAATTGTTTTATTTATTGGTTTGGTGCTGTTTATATGGGTGCTTTTTTCTATTGGTTTTTATTGCTATGATGGCCCATTAGCACATTCCATTTAATAGGATCCCGATGTGTAGGGAGTCCCACTTACATATATAGGTGTCTATGGTGCTTGTCCAACTTTATTTATATTGATTGATTTCAGCTTTGAGTCCGACAGGAGAAACACGCTTTACAAATGTTCAGATTATTATTATTAAAGTTTTGTTGCAGTTCGATAAGATTAATGTAATCTATCTATTTTTTGCATTGATTTCATCAATTTGATCAGATTGGTTAGCAACTTTTCTTCCATTAGTGGATCGGAATGTTTCCAATTGATATTATTTAATTGCATCTATGTAATTGCGCTCTTTCCCATACACATCACAATAGTCTTTTATAATCCGGATTCGCTACATCTGGATAAGCTAGTCCACAATGCATAAAAAATAGTAGTATGGTGTATCTGTGCCCCACTGTCTGCAATATATTAAACCAAGTCCATCACATAGCATAACATCTTCATACACTTCATGGATCCCCAGTTAATATGCAAGATCTCTTCCCACCGGATTTGATGGCTGACAGATGACAGACCAGCAAAACACATTCAATCTCCACTTTAGTTGCTTCCTTAAAGATTGTTGTAGCTCCTCCTACACTCCTCAAAGGAAGTAGAAAACAAACACTTATGGTGTAGTGTGTCCTGTCAAAATACTAAAACCCGACTACCAAGATTTCCACGTGTATGAGAACCTATCAGCACCCACTTGTGATAATCCACCACCTGTAAACAAACTGCTCACCAGATTCGTTGGCTGCCCATCACAGACTGGCAGATATAGTTTGTCTGGGGGCAGTACCCCTCACTGGGCAAACTTTCTTTGCAGCTTTCCAGCTTTCAATCTACAACTGCAAACAACTTTGCATAGCATAAGACCGTTTTATTGTGTTTACAAATAGCATAAAATCACACTCACATTTCAAAATATATTATTGCGCATATAGATTAAAATCCCGGGTAAGGTCCTACAGTGGGGATCCATGAAGTGTATGAAGATGTTATGCTATGTGATGCAATTGATATTATGATCAAGATCGAAAGATTGATCGTCCTTAGAATTGTATAGTTAATGGACACTTTTAGATCTTGTCACTCAAACTGATCATTTTCAGATAATTTTGAGGAAAACTCCCAAAGGTTTTGGTAAGATCCCTTGGTAGCAGAATTGAGTGGTCAAAAACAAATTGGGTTGGGTATGATGATTGGCTCCTACTGGCGTCTGTTCAGAATTTGAGGCTGCAGCATGGTCCATCGATTGCTATTCCTCAATTAATATTTTGCTTGATGTGTCCGTTTTGAATGTTTGGTTTTGTTTTTTTTTTACTTTGTGGTCAGACTAAGCATAATTAGTATTTTAAACAGTAGTCAATAAGCTACTGTACTACACATTAACAATGTATGTATTTGTATTTCTACTATTGAATGTCATGACTGTACAGTCTCTTGAATTTCTTGTGTATATTTGTTCCCCAATATTTGTTTTGAACTATGTACAGCACTACAGAAGATGTTGACGCTATATAAATAAAAAATAATAATAATGTAGATACAGCTTGGAGATTCATTCTGGGCATACATATGTCAAATTTTAGTACATAAACTAATACAAATAATTTGAAATTAATACTATTCACTATTTTGTATTTCATTTGGTTCAAGGATATGGATATTGAGGAAATTCAAGATACAACTGAGGAGTTGTTTGATATAGAAGAAAAGAAGATATTAAAAGATGAAATGCCAAGGGCCCGTTCCAAGTCACGATCAAGGTTTTATAGTTCATATCACTAGAATGTTGAAGTATGACTGCTAAAATAAAATATTTCATTGACCACACTTAGTAAAAGCATACTTTCCTTAACTCCTTAATGGTCAAAGCCTTCATTGGATAACACATTTAAAATCTTTATTTTGTGTTTATCGTATTAAGAAAACTGAGGAAAAATAAGCAATTTTCAAAACAAAATTCTACTAAATATTTTTATCAACAGTCATATTTATTAACCAGATACAGTACATAACTCCACCCATACATACTCCCTACACATGAAGCTCCACCTATTTCTATAAGTTGCAAATTGCAGTGATGACTGCACTGATCAGAGGCAGTGTCAAATACTGCACACCATACACACATTTATATTTAAGCAGTGCTCATGCAAAATCGGTAATAAGTTATACACAGGAGGCAGAAAGAGACAGATCATAATATAACAATATAATAAATTGCATACATAAAGTACTTGTAATTAGCAGTTAACCACTGACACTGAGAAAAATATTTTAAACATGCATACATAAACCTATAATCACTTAAATCAGTACATAGATGAAAGAGGCTGGCACTAAAGCTTGCAGGCCATTCAACAAAGTGGATGAGAGGCTTGCTGGTTATTCAGCAATAGAATACTGACAATGCTCACAGGTAGTGCCAACATACATGAATTCAGAGTGCAAGATCACTAAAAAGTATGTACAACTATTGGTCACCATTTTTATTGGGAATTTATAAATACAGATAGTTTGTGATTATGTACTATAAATTCTTCTTTGGTCATTTAATTATGCTATTACCCTAACAAGACCAAAACCCCATAAATGAGGTACTCCTTTAAGAATATCAAGCTAATAGATAATAATATAATGTACTCTGGGTCATGTACTGCAACACATCAGCAACGATATTGTGTGTATGTGTGTGACACACACACACACACACACACACACACACACACACACACACACACACACACACACACACACACACACACACACACACACACACACACACACACACACACACACACACTCACTCACTCACTCACTCACTCACTCACTCACTCACTCACTCAATTCCCCCTAAATACATGTATCTGATCGTGTGTAAAATGCTTCTCACATAATCTCCTTGGAGTATTATGCTGGGAATACTCCATACAACTTTCTGTTAGAATGCATAATTAGATTATTTTCTTAGAGACTACTCATTATCTCTGGTGCATTGTCTTCTGGTTATCTCCTGTTAAGTAGAACAATGCCTAATTGCTAGGCAGATAGATGGTTAGATAGATAATTTCCAACATGTTGGAATTTATCTATTTGGCAGGTAAATCTAAAGCTGGCCATACACTAGGCTGATTCCCAGCCGATCGACAGCAGATTCGATCACTGTCGACAGCAGATTCTGCTGTCAAATCGTTAACATTAAAGCTAAATTTCGATCTATTTTGTCCCGAAATAGATCGGTCCCGTCGATCGCTCCGTGCAGGAAATTACCGTCGATCGCCCGCTGGTAGGGAACGCGTCGCTAGCGGCGTTCGAGTGCCCGACGACCGGCGCAATACAGCTGCAATACATTACCTGCTCCGCCGGCGCGACTCCCCAGGTCTCCGCTGTCTTCTTCTCCGCGCTGGTCTCTGGGTCCGGCAGGCTTCACTTCTTCCTGTCCCGGCAGGAGGTTTAAACAGTAGAGGGCGCTCTACTGTTTAAACTTCCCCCAGACAGGAAGAAGTGAAGCCTGCCGGACCCGGAGGCCAGAGCGGAGAAGAAGACAGCGGAGACCGGGGGGAGTCGCGCCGGCCGGAGCAGGTAATGTATGCTGGGGGGGCGGGGGGGGGGGAGCGGCGGCAGCACCACCACCACAGATTGTGAACGGTTTCAGGCTGAAATTGATTCACAAGCTGTTTGCAGTAATGGCAACCATACGATCCCTCTCTGATCAGATTCGATCAGAGAGGGATCTATCTGTTGGCCGAATCTGATGGCAAATCGACCAGTGTATGGCTACCTTAATGCTGGGAATACACGAGTTGATCCGGCGGCTCGATTAGCCACCAGATCACGTCCCCGCCGCCATCCGGATCAATTCCCGCTCGTCCCCGCGGGCTCTTCCCCGGCGGGGAATCGATCCGGCAGGTCATCGGACCTGTCGGAAATTATCAATCGAGCCATCAGCGGCTCGATTGGGTGCATCGACCCGTATATGCCCAGCATTACAGAAACGTGAGGAGCACCGAGGAAGAACATCTTTCTTGACAGACTGTTTGCATGGGCACCACTTTTGGATCCCAACATTTCACGATGCTTCCTTTCACACTGCAGTAAGGAATTCACCTAAATCAGATTCTGGCATTTCCTGTAATTATCCTAATCTCTTATACACATGCTTTATAAATAACCAAGCAGATGAATTAGAAAGCCCCATATTTAAACTCAGAACCTTGTGTCAAATGCAGTTTCTTTACCACTATTCCATGGCTTCTGCCTTACTAGAATGAAAGAGAAAGTTTCATTATTTTTTAGCCCAGTTATTTTAGCAAATTTAATTATCCTAATGTAAGGACCTCCAGTTGAAGAGGGAATTATATGTGAATATGAAATGGTAATAACATCTGAAGAGGGACAAGGAGTGCAGAGAGATAATGTAAAATTGCATTGCAGTTTATTATCAGTGTAGAGATACAGCTATTTGATATAGATTAGAAAAGAAAAATATATAAAAGCTTTTTGAGACTAAAACGTGTATGTGATCAATAAGGCAATATCCATCATTAATTTAGACATTTTATAATACTGGCATGCACACTGCAGAATGCACAGTATAAGCTAAGCTGTCAATCTACAGGTCCTTCTCATAAAATTAGCATATTGTGATAAAGTTCATTATTTTCTGTAATGTACTGATAAACATTAGACTTTCATATATTTTAGATTCATTACACACTACTGAAGTAGTTCAAGCCTTTTATTGTTTTAATATTGATGATTTTGGCATACAGCTCATGAAAACCCAAAATTCCTATCTAAAAAAATTAGCATATTTCGTCCGACCAATAAAAGACAAGTGTTTTTAAAACAAAAAAAAGTCAACCTTCAAATAATTATGTTCAATTATGCACGCAATACTTGGTCGGGAAACCTTTTGCAGAAATGACTGCTTATATGCGGCGTGGCATGGAGGCAATCAGCCTGTGGCACTGCTCAGGTGTTATGGAGGCCCAGGATGCTTCGATAGCGGCCTTAAGCTCATCCAGAGTGTTGGGTCTTGCGTCTCTCAACTTTCTCTTCACAATATCCCACAGATTCTCTATGGGGTTCAGGTCATGAGAGTTGGCAGGCCAATTGAACACCGTAATACCATGGTCAGTAAACCATTTACCAGTGGTTTTGGCACTGTGAGCAGGTGCCAGGTCATGCTGAAAAATTAAATCTTCATCTCCATAAAGCTTTTCAGCAGATGGAAGCATGAAGTGCTCCCAAATCTCCTGATAGCTATCTACATTGACCCTGCCCTTGATAAAACACAGTGGACCAACACCAGCAGCTGACATGGCACCCAGACCATCACTGACTGTGGGTACTTGACACTGGACTTCAGGCATTTTGGCATTTCCCGCTCCCCAGTCTTCCTCCAGACTCTGGCACCTTGATTTCCGAATGACATGCAAAAGTTGCTTTCATCCGAAAAAAGTACTTTGGACCACTGAGCAACAGTCCAGTGCTGCTTCTCTGTAGCCCAGGTCAGGCGCTTCTGCCGCTGTTTCTGGTTCAAAAGTAGCTTGACCTGGGGAATGCGGCACCTGTAGCCCATTTCCTGCACACGTCTGTACACGGTGGCTCTGGATGTTTCTACTCCAGACTCAGTCCACTGCTTCCGCAGGTCCCCCAAGGTCTGGAATCGGTCCTTCTCCACAATCTTCCTCAGGGTCCGGTCACCTCTTCTCGTTGTGCATCGTTTTCTGCCTCACTTTTTCCTTCCCACAGACTTCCCACTGAGCTGCCTTGATACAGCACTCTGGGAACAGCCTATTCGTTCAGAAATTGCTTTGCGTCTTACCCTCTTGCTTGAGGTTGTCAATGATGGCCTTCTGGACAGCAGTCAGGGCGGCAGTCTTACCCATGATTGCGGTTTTGAGTAATGAACCAGGCTGGGAGGTTTTTAAAAGCCTCAGGAATCTTTTGCAGGTGTTTAGCGTTAATTAGTTATTAGTATTGTATTTATAAAGCGCCAACATATTATGCAGTGCTGCACAATATATAAATGGGTTAACATACAAGGTAGAACATACGGAAACTATACAGTGTCATAAGTCAAAATAGAGACTGTTCAAGATGGGTGATTGTCAGTAAGATTGCATAATCAAGCTGGAAACACGAGGGAGGAGGGCCCTGCCAGAGGCTTACAATCTAAAGGGTGGGGGTGGAGACAATAAGTGCATTTTTTGAGAGGGTTTCTAACAGAACATATTATGGTGCTGGTGTAGGGGGGTATGCAAGCGTGAAGAGGTGAGTCTTGAGACCTTGTTTGAAGGTATTAAAGGTGGGGGCAAGTCTGACGGCTGGTGGGAGCGAGTTCCAGAGAGTAGGGGCAGCCCTGGTGAAGTCCTGCAATTGTGCATGTGACTGAGTTATGCGTGGTGCGACTAGGCGCAGGTCATTGGAGGATCGGAGGGGACGGGCTGGTATGTGCCTGTGGACCAGATCAGAGATGTAGGTCATCCAGGTCTTGTGCACTGATTTGTAGGCCAAGCACAGGATTTTGAAATTGATCCTAAAGCTTATGGGTAGCCAGTGTAGGGCTTTACAGAGCGGAGTTGTAGAGGCGCTGCGGTGAGAAGAATGTATCAGTCTGGCTGCCGCATTCATTATCAATTGAAGTGGGGCAGTACGGTTAGAGGGGAGGCCTGACAAAAGAGAATTGCAGTAGTCTAGGCGGGAGATGACAAGGGCTTGGATAAGGAGTTTAGTGGTGTCAGGGGATTCAGATGATTAGGTTAAAAGCTCGTTTAGAGAACCTTTTCATGATATCCTAATTTTTTGATAGGAATTTTGGGTTTTCATGAGCTGTATGCCAAAATCATCAATATCAAAACAATAAAAGGCTTGAACTACTTCAGTTGTGTGTAATGAATCTAAAATATATGAAAGTCTAATGTTTATCAGTACACTACAGAAAATAATGAACTTTATCACAATATGCTAATTTTATGAGAAGGACCTGTAGATTGACAGCTTAGCTTATACTGTGCATTCTGCAGTGTGCATGCCAGTATTATAAAATGTCTAAAATAATGATGGATATTGCCTTATTGATCACATACACGTTTTAGTCTCAAAAAGCTTTTATATGTTTTTTTTTTCTAATCCATATCAAATAGCTTTTTTTTTCTTTGCTGAAATCTTGTATGAAATATAGAAAATGGATAGCCACAACAGTGTTCTCCCCAGAATTTTTTTTCCAGCTAGGTGGCATGAAAAAGTGGTTGGGTGGGGTGCAACAGGGAAATGCAGGACAGGCGCAACAGGGAAATGCAGGACAGGCGCAACTCTGCTTATAGCATAGAAGGAGGATGAGGCGGCAAGCCGATGACAGCCGGGTGGGGCACCTGGCTAAAAGAGCCTGGGGAGGACACTGCACAATCAAGCCATTTTATATGAACCATGAAGGTCCATGTATAAAAGACTGAAATATTACATGAAAGAAATGGTGATATACAGATTAAATAACCGAACAGCTCTTTCTTACATAGTTACATAGTTATTTTGGTTGAAAAAAGACATACGTCCATCGAGTTCAACCAGTACAAAGTACAACTCTAGCCTGCTCCCTCACATATCCCTGTTGATCCAGAGGAAGGCGAAAAAACCCTTACAAGGCATGGTCCAATTAGCCCCTAAAGGGAAAAATTCCTTCCCGACTCCAGATGGCAATCAGGTGAAATCCCTGGATCAACATCATTAAGCATTACCTAGTAATTGTAGCCATGGATGTCATTCAACACAAGGAAAGCATCTAAGACACCTTTAAATGCAGGTATAGAGTTTGCCATAACTACTTCCTGTGGCAATGCATTCCACATCTTAATCACTCTTACTGTAAAGAACCCTTTCCTAAATAAATGGCTAAAACGTTTTTCCTCCATGCGCAGATCATGTCCTCTAGTCCTTTGAGAAGGCCTAGGGACAAAAAGCTCATCCGCCAAGCTATTATATTGCCCTCTGATGTATTTATACATGTTGATTAAATCTCCTCTAAGGTGTCTTTTCTCTAGACTAAATAAACCCAGTTTATCTAACCTTTCTTGGTAAGCGAGACCTTCCATCCCACGTATCAATTTTGTTGCTCGTCTCTGCACCTGCTCTAAAACTGCAATATCTTTTTTGTAATGTGGTGCCCAGAACTGAATTCCATATTCCAGATGTGGCCTTACTAGAGAGTTAAACGGGCAAAATTATGCTCGCATCTCGAGTTTTTATTTCCCTTTTAATGCATCCCAAAATTTTGTTAGCTTTAGCTGCAGCGGCTTGGCATTGAGTACGATTATTTAACTTGTTGTCGATGAGTACTCCTAAGTCCTTCTCCAAGTTTGATGTCCCCAACTGTATCCCATTTATTTTGTATGGTGCTAGACCATTGGTACGACCAAAAGGCATGACTTTACATTTTTCAACATTGAATTTCATCTGCCATGTATGTGCCCATATAGCCATCCTATCCAGATCCTGTTGCAATATGACACTATCTTCCTGAGAGTTGATGATTCTGCACAATTTGTATCATCTGCAAAAATAGCAACATTGCTCACTACTGCATCCACTAGGTCATCAATAAATAAATTGAAGAGCACTGGACCCAGTACAGACCCCTGTGGGACCCCACTGCTAACAGTCCCCCATTTTGAGTATGATCCATTGACCACAACTCTTTGTTTTCTGTCCATTAGCCAGTTCCCTATCCATGCACACAGACTCTTCCCTAGTCCTTGCATCCTCAACTTTTGCACCAGACTTTTGTGGGGAACAGTGTCGAAGGCCTTTGCAAAGTCCAAGTATATCACATCTACAGCATTCCCAATATCCATATTAGCATTCACTACCTCATAAAAGCTGAGCATGTTAGTCAAACAGGACCTGTCTTTAGTAAACCCATGTTGATGCTGAGAAATAAGATTATTTTCTACTATGAAGTCATGTATAGTATCTCTTAGTAACCCCTCAAATAGTTTGCATACAACTGATGTTAGGCTTACAGGTCTATAATTTCCTGGATCTGATTTTTTGCCCTTCTTAAATAATGGGAAAACGTGAGCTGTACGCCAATCCACTGGGACTCTGCCAGTTGCAAGAGAGTCACAAAAGATAAGATAAAGGGGTTTATCTATAACTGAACTTAAAGTGGATCCGAGATGAACTTTTACTCCTTGCATAATTGTGTTCCTTACATATAGTTTATAGGGCATTCCTCAAGTCAAATACTTGTTTTGTTTTGTTTTAATACCCTAATTTCCTATAAACTAAACAAGCCACACCCACAGCTTCTCCAGAGTGCCTTGGCGCTTGCAAGGGATTGTGGAATTTCAGTGTGGGCAGGTGAAAAAGGTGTTACTAGCTATAGATTTCAGAGGCAGAGTTTTCACAATCTGAGAGCTGCAGTGCAGATACAGATCAGTTGCCTGTGTAATGGAGGAGATAAGAGTGGAGTTTTCACAGAATATGCAGATTAGCATGCCTAGATACAGATAAGCTTGCCTGTGTGTGTAATTGTGTAATAGTGACCAGCAGAAAACATGTCTGCTCCCATTGTATCACAGGAAAAAATATTAATATACTGTTGAAGCTGTTTGAAGATAGATTTGCTGTGTAAACTATCTAAACTTTAGATAAGATGTATAGACAAGTCACTTGTTATATTTAGTTTTTCATCTCGGATCCGCTTTAATTCCCTTAGGACCCGAGGATGCATGCCATCCGGGCCAGGTGCCTTGTCTATTTTTAATTTATTTAGTCTTGCCTTTACTTCTTCCTGCGTTAAGTATTTAATATTACAGTTAGAAAATTGACTCTTCTGCCTCTGTAATTTGCAACAGTGCTGTTTCCTTTGTGAAGACAGAAGCAAAGAAAGCATTTAATAACTCTGCCTTCCCTTGGTCATCCACCATTGAGTTCCCACCCTCATCCTTTAGGAGTCCTGTACAGTCAACCTTTCTTTTTTTAGAGTTTATGTACTTGTAAAACTTTTTTGGGTTAGATTTGATATCCCTAGCGATTTGATTTTCAGCTTCGATCTTTGCCAGCCTAATTTCTTTTTTACAATTTTTATTGCGCTCCTTATAATTGCTGAGTGCAGCCTCGGTTCCCTCCTGTTTTAGGACCTTATAGGCATTCTTTTTCCTCTTCATTTTATCTCTAACCTTTCTATTCATCCATATAGGCCTTTTTTTATTCCTAGACATTTTGTTTCCATATGAGATATACATACTACAATATTGATTGAGAATACGTTTAAAAGCTTGCCATTTCCCTTCAGTGTCCTCCCCTTGTAGTACATTATCCCAGTTCACCAAACTTAGTGCCTGCCTAATTTGATTGAGCTTTGCTTTTCTAAAATTCATAGTTTTAGTGGTCCCGCTGCCCCGTGGCCTATCAGTCACCAGATCAAACGTTATCATGTTGTGATCACTATTTCCCAAATGTTCTTGAACCTGCACATTTGATACATTATCTGGTCTATTAGAAATGATCAGATCCAGTAACGCATTCCTCCTAGTTGGTTCCGTTACCATTTGAGTCAAGTAATTGTGCTGTAGTGCTGCCAGAAATCTGCTGCTTTTACCAGAATGGGTAGCCTCAATACCCCAGCTTGTAACAAGCCTTTTAATTATGGTAAATTAAATATCAGCAACTAAGTGGATATGGGGCCTAAGACCACTGCTAAATTTTCAGATATACCCTACCTCAGTAAATTTAGAGAATATAATCTTATGAGAGATAAGGCTGATGTCATCTACTTGGCAAGTGACACTTGGCTGGCTTGACGATGTGGGATTTGAGTTTAAACATATAGTTTGGTTGAAAAAAAAGACAGCCATCCAAGTTTAAGGAGTGAAAAAAGGAGGGGTGTCAGTACTGCTGGTACTGAGCGCTAGCAAGTGCCTGGTCACCCATGGGAGCAGCGGACATGTGGTTAATTCACCATCTTCAGCTTCCAAAGTGAAAGAGGACTAAGTGCTCTTAAAACCGCATGGAGATCTAGTTGGGTTAGTTGTATTTAGCTTTGAATGGGGTGTGATATACACAGTATAAATGTTGATGGACATCTCCAATTTTGAGTAATAAATACTTCCCTTTTTAAGAGTCTTACAACCATTTTCCCATCTCTCTCCTGATATTGTATGACCCATGTTATTTTCATCAGAGCCACTTTTTGAGACATTTTAGGCAGATATTTGTTCAGTTACACCTTACACTTTAACCACCATCAGTCATTTGTATCTCTTTAGTGAAGTGTATATAAAGATTAGTGATATGGTCACTGCTGTTTGTCTCCAACACATATGCTACTACCTTTAGTGGTCAGATTAACTATGTTTTTATACCACTAGACTAAATATACCATTCAGCAAATATAAAAAGACTTATTAGAGCATGGGTAAAGAGCAGTTTAGTCTTAAAAAGACAATGAAGCAGAAAAAGTATGATATAATGAATTGGTTGTTTAGTACAGATAATTACTAGAAGATTAGTAGCAAAGAAAATATTATCATATTTTTATTTTCAGTTATATAGTGTTTTTTATAACATTGCATCATTCTCTAATATGTGCAGTTTACACAACATTACGCATTCTAAATGTTTTTACAGAGCAGGCTGTGAACTATTGACCTGTCCTCTGGCAGAGAAAAAGAAAATCCTTGACTGACAGCTCAGATAACAACCTTCAGAACTCAGAGCTCTCTGCAACTAGAGCTCAATGGCTTTTTGCATAGATAACTGGAGTCTCTTATCTCTTCCTGTACTGGAAACAACATTAGACTTAAGCAGCCCATACACTCAGCCGATTTTCTGGCCGACCGATCGATCCCGATCGATCGATCGATCGATTGCAAATCGGTTGGCCAATCGACCGATCGACGGCCGATTTCGATCGATTTCGATGGATTTCCATCGAACTTGCAGGGTGGAAAATTTAGGTCGATCTGATGAGATTGCTTATCAGTTTGCATTGGCCTTAATGGAAATCTGATGGCAAAAAAATGCCATCAGATCGAATTTCAATAGATTTCAAACTGAAATCTATTGGAATTCTATCCTGGTACAAAATGTTCTAAAAACGCATCAGATAGATCATCAGATGCATTTCTTATCTATCTGCTGCCAATCTGACGAGTGTATGGGCACCTTTATGTCTCTGCTCCTAATGTTTTATTTCTGAGCTGTACTACACATACAAATCATTATGTCATCATTTTTTTTCGCTTCAGTGTCTTTTTAAAGAGACTCTGAAGTCTCTAATAAATCCTCTTTTTATTACAAAATCCTGTGTAACATTATTGCCCTACCTAAACCGCTGCATCCCCGCCGCTGTAATCTAACTTTCTTTACTGAGAGGGGCGGTGGAGAGGCAGAGATCCGCCGCTGATAGACGCGAATGGAGGCAGAGCTGCGGCTGAAAAGCCGCAGGGATGCGGCGTTTTAGTTACGACAGTAATGTTACACAGGATTTTGTAATAAAAAAGATGATTTTTAAGAGACTTCATTGTCTCTTTAAGTCCTGCAGAAAATTGACATAATAATCGGTTTTTGCTCAGCTTGAAATAGCAATGTCTGCAGGCAAATCTGTGATCTGATGTGTTTTTCAACAGTTGATAAATGTACATTGCTAGTGATTTAAGGGCACTTAGAGCATGCTCCTCAAGAACAGGGGCATAGCAATAGGGGGTGCAGAGGGGCCCTCCCTCAACCACAGTATTAGCTCTTTATTGGTCCTGTGCTCATAATAATCAATTTTATAGAAACTTTAAATAGTTACATAGTTATTTGGGTTGAAAAAAGACATACGTCCATCAAGTTCAACCAGAGTAATCATTAACAAACTGCTCCCCATCCTCTTCTTGCACCTCTGGCACTGTAGTTGTCCTTGGCAGGTTTTGGTGCATTGTATCAATTATGTATAGAGTGCTTGGGGGGGCCCAAAGTAAAACTTGCATCGGGGCCCACAGCTCCTTAGCTACGCCACTGTGTCGCGTAGTATCGTCGAGAATCAGATTCGCCGTGTCTCAGTTAGACTCGGGTGGTGTTGAGGATGAATAGGACTATAAAAAGATGATTGTGACTTTTGCCCAAAGTTAAAGAAACCTTGGCTCGCACTTTTCCTTTTTGTTCACAGGATCCAACCGAAGGGTTCCGTCCTGGAGATGTGGTAGTAGTCGTAGTAGTCACACACTGCTCAAGAATAAATTTACTTTAGACTTTTTGTTGGTACACTTAGAATCGGCAATTGCAAAACAAATTCTCCCACTTGCCAGTAAATAGATATTGTAGTAAAACCCTGAAGCCTTTCCAAGGGAGACCGAAGCTTCATGTACACACCCACCTGTATTACCGCGGCCCCTCCCCAGACGATTGGTGGAGGCAGTGTTTCTCAACATTAGTTATTTACAAATGAGCAGGTGACCTTTTTTTGCAATTACCTATTCTAAGTATAATTTCAGTAAGGTCTGAAGTACATTTATTCATGAGCACGCAAGAGGTGCTCTTTACATAATTGACAGCAAATTAGCCCTTGAAACCGCTAAAAGATTGCTGTTTTTACTATTTCTATTTTACAGATTACATCCATAATATCTTAAAGTAATATCTTATATTTTTGGTTAGTATCCTCGCTTATGTTGATATAGGGCAAATTAAGTGTCTTAAAGGAGATCAGTTTTGGAGGGCAAAAAAAACAAGTGGATAGTATGACTAGCAATAAAAACTTAATCCTATCCTGTTGTTTTTAGTGTTCATTGTCAGATTTAAGAGAAATGTGATATGAAAAAATAAGAATATTTCTGCTGGTTACCAACTTTACTTTTTCTCTGTGATGCCAAAAGTGACATCACTTTTGCCCTTTTTTTACCCAGCTCAGTGTTAATTTGCTGATTTTACAGATTACTTCCCCTCCTCACTGCAAACATCTAGATAATAGGCTTATGGTACATCACTGTGTAAACTCGCTAAAGAGAGGGGGGATTCAATTACCTTCTGGCCATAGTGTCTTTAACTTATTTGAAATTGGAAGTTTCTGTTTGCATTTTGAGATAAGCTTGTTACTGTAGCTATAAAAAAGCTTCCCACAATCCTGTTGGCACTGCCCAGTTTGGAACAGTTCAGCAAAGGCCCACAGACCAGGTAGAGAAAAAATAATAATATAGGGACCGATTTTTAGGGGGGGTGGGGGTAGGTTGATAGATGATATAGATATATATATATATATATATATATATATATATATATATATATATATATATATATATATATATATATATATATATATATATATATATATATATATATATATGTATATGTATGTAAATATGTATGTATGTATATGTGTGTGTAGATAGATAGATAGATAGATAGATAGATAGATAGATAGATAGATAGATAGATAGATAGATAGATAGATAGATAGAGAGAGATTTTTTTTTTTCATTTTTGGACATTACCAACTACTGTAATGAGCCATACAATTCACTTTATTTTTTGTTTTATTCCTGACTGATCTCCTTTATGTCTACTCCACATCATTTTTTATTCAACACAAGATTGTTAGATGTTGCTTTTTAGTTTTTTGGAAAGCCACTTCACGTATCATGTATTTAACTAACCTGCAAGTTTGTTTCTTGAAAAGATCACCCAGGAAGAGACGTTCACGATCTCGATCTGGATCTAGAAAGCGTAAGCACAGAAAACGTTCTCGCTCAAGGTCAAGAGAAAGAAAGCGAAAGACCTCTCGTTCATATTCCAGTGAGAGAAGAGCACGAGAAAGAGAGAAAGAACGGCAAAAAAAGGGCCTGCCTCCTATTCGGTCCAAAACGCTTAGCGGTAAGTTTGAAAATTACTTTTTTACTTACTGTATTTTAACTGAAAGGATGTGTGTTACGTGCATGCATTCAAGAAAAATCACACAGATGTATTAATAAATGTATTTTTATAACTCCTTAGTGTGTAGCACTACACTTTGGGTTGGACAAGTAGATAAGAAGGCAACACAGCAAGATCTGACTAATGTGTTTGAAGAGTTTGGACAGATCGAATCTATCAATGTGAGTACACAACACATTATTGTCAGTATACTGTATATCTACTTTTTTCTAAAATAGTCATAAACTAATTTTACAGTGTGATTTTGTAGTTGCACAAATATCCATAATTTACCTTGAAGTCAGCTGTAAATTGATTTACATATGAAAACATGATTGATTAAACACCTTGGAAAATGTACATCAAGACAACAGAAATCTAGTGCTTTACCTCAGTTAAAACAGAACCATTACATAGTGGAAGGTTTAGGAAATAGTCAAATATAATATTTGTACTTGCTTCATTGCATACGATCGGTCCCCTACTTTCAAACTGGTTCTGTTGCTCGAGATGAAAACAGAAGGCATTTGCAAGTATTCAGGTTGGAGCGCGCATATGATGTCTCCAAATGTAGAAATCAAAACGATACAAACACTGCTCAGAAGCAATTTGTGGTTGCCAGAGGATCCTCTATCTACAAGAAACACTGCAATCCAATATGACTCACCCACAATGCATCACTGCTGAATGTGCAATGCATCCTTTGTTGTCCAGAACTGCTGGAATACAATGATGTGCCAGCTAGTTAATTGTACAGAGCCACAATAATCCAACATGCATACAGACTGTTTCAGATTAGTTGGTCCTCATCAGTGCATGGCATGGATTCATGTGGCTCTATGGAGTAGTACTTACAGTTCGGGACATGTCTACCCATAATTCTATACCATAAACAGAAAATAAGAAGATTAAACAAAAAGGAGTTCCTCATTGTAAACCATCAATAACCACAGAGCAGATGGCATTTATATTTCACACAACAAACCAATATCTACGAATTAGAGGCCTAATCTGTCTGTAACTAGATCTAGGTCAGCTAGGCCTGGGCTCAGCCCCTTTAGGAAGGGCCCCTCAGATGCCAGCACCCCTCCCAGGAGAAATGGGTATAGGAGTACATAATACCCCTTACCCATTCCCACAAAGGGTTAAGCAAAATAAAAACGCAACGACGAGAAAAGTCTTTAGATTGGACAAGGGGTTGGGGGGGATGGGGGGGGGGGGTGGCAGATGCTTGGCTGCCCCTCCCCCCAGATGGACCATGCGGGCTGGTATAGCTCAAGGTGCAAAGCCCTGCACGACCAGGGCTCCACATTCTGGCTATCCCAGCCTGCATTGGGGACAAGGGGTTAAAGAGGCTCCGGAGGGGGAACCACATGTCATTTTTTTTGTTTTTATTTCCCACACAGAACATTAAAAAAAAATACATTTTTATACATGTTAATACATTATCTGTTATTTTAGCATAGCGACTTTGCTATAGGCTGCTATTTTTTCCCTCTAACTTTTAGATCGATTTTCTCAAAAACTATAAGGTCTTTTTGAAAAAAAAAAATATTTTTCTTGTCTTCGCTGTCCTACACATACCCTGCAAATTTGGTGTTACTAGCACACAAGGGGGCTTTGCTATTAATCACTAAAGTCGGCGGCTGTACCCCTGCCATTTAAGTCTATGGAGTGAATTTACCGTGAACATTTGCTGTAAATTTGATGTCCAGGCCATCTCTAATGTTGGGATATGAACTGACTGCATGAAATGTACTGCACTTTCTCATGTGTTGCTAGCGATACTACTTTCTTTTGTTCGTTCGATTTTTTTTTTTTTTTAACTCCTTGAAATTGTCATCTTATTTTTTATTTGATCATTTTATCAGGGCGTGTGCTTGTGTATGTTTTACTGTTCAGTAAACCTAATGGATACATTTGTAGTTGTTTGCAGTTAAAGGGACACTGAAGCGAAAATAAATCTCGCTTCAGTGCATATATTCAGCAGGGGCATGTGTGCCCCTGCTAAAACGCCGATATCCCGCGGCTAAACGGGGGTCCCTTACCCCCCAAACCCACCCCTGCAAAATCTACGACCAACTTGGTCATAGATTTTGCTGCTGTTGAGGCAGGGCTAACGGCTGCAGCCCTGCCTCTCAGCTCCATCTATCAGCGGCGCATCGCCGCCTCTCCCCTGCCCCTCTCAGCGAAGGAAGACTGAGAACGGCAGGGGAGAGGCGGAGATACGCGCTGACAGACGCGCGTGAGGCAGGGCTGCGGCGGTTAGCCCTGCCTCTATGCGTAAGAGATCCACGCAAAGAACGGAGGGGGTTTGGGAGGTAAGGGACCCCCGTTTAGCCGCGAGATATCGGCGTTTTAGCAGGGGCACACATGCCCCTACTGAAAATAAGCTCTGAAGCGAGATTTATTCTCGCTTCAGAGTCTCTTTAAGTGCATGCATAGTGGTGGTGCATAGTAACTGTAGATAAATATTTTTTTCTGCTTACAGAT